>NC_139833.1:3990943-4068443 GCF_963691815.1 Echiichthys vipera
ATCTTTGGGGAATTTAGTCCCTCAGTCTCTCTCTCTCTTCATTCGGCTATGCCACTGCGACTCCCCCCCTCCCCCCTCTCCGCTCCTCCACCCCATTTAAGACAACTTTCTTTTTTACTCAGTTGATTTTAAATTTTTATACCTCAGGGAACGCTGGTGTATGTCACCGCAGTCGCCGGCTGTGTTGCTGCGAGCGCAATTAAAATTCACGCACACTCTCCCTGTCCCCGTTCCCCGGCATGCTTCTTCTGTGGACAGCGCCTGAGATGGAAAAGTTGTAAATGTCTGATTATATGCAGAATAGATTTAGTCTGGAAGGCCCCTCTCAACACAATTAAGCAGCCGTCGCCCATAAATTAAACACGTATAGGACTTCATATCCGAATGATATTCCTGTTGACCATGAGAGTTCTGTTCAGCTTGTACTTTCATTACGAGCGTAGTCGCAGACCGTGTTCAACCAGAGTTTTCCCACTCAACTTAATTCAACCGGCGGCGTGACACATTAGGAAATGTTCCTACCAGCCCGACACAGACACAGAAAAAGTTCCTCTGTCGTAGGGCGCCAAAGAGACGACGGCGACACTCTCGCAGTGTGTCATGTTGCTATTTTAAGAGAGCTAATTCACTTTGGCACACGATAATTGAAAGATGACGGCACGCTGTATTCCCTGAGAAAAGGATAATTCACAAGTGTTTTCAATGGGAGGAAGTGTTGAGGAACAAAAGGCATTTTTATGACTTTGGCGCGGCGGTGTCGTGGGATCTGAATGCTGTGAAAACTGGCGTGCACGCAGAGGTCAGGCCTGTTTTAGTATTAGTCTCATGAGTGACACATTACACACACACACACACACACACAACTGAGGCTGCTGTTTGTTTTAGATAAGGAAACTGAAGCAAAGATTACAATTTGGTCGCAGGTTAATTTGCAAATTGATAAAAAATGTTACGATTTTAAGCAGAAAACAATGAAGTGTTAGAAAACAACCAAAGCCCGTCAGACACGGACTCTCTGGTAAAGTGGCAGCTTCCTAACTTTTGTGCCTAAAGTAAAATAAAACCGATCAAACGTTTCACTACTAATACTTTTATATACAAACAAATATTTTGGCGCAATCATTTCAGCCTCCCGCCTTCGTCAGACTGTGGCAGACCTGAGCTCACCACCCTCACAGCTGCAGGTCCTCAGTCATTACATGATTCATTAAGATGTTACCAAAGATCAGTAAACTCTACTAGAACCTACAATATCAGACGTGTCAAAGTGCATGATAACTACATTATAGAGCAGTGCTGCCCAATCCTGCTCCTGAAGAGCCACTGTCCTGCATGTTTTAGGTTTTCTCCCTGCTCTTAAACACTTGAGTCTAAAGATTTTCTAACCTGTGACGAGCTTCAGCTGCTTGATAACGAGCACGTCATTAGATTCAGGCGTGTTAGAGCAGAGAGGAACCTAAAACATGCAGGACAGTGGCTCTGCAGGAGCAGGTTTGGGCAGCCCTGTTATAGAGGAACCTACAGTATGATGTGTAAACCCCAAAAAATCACCAAATTATGCTTGTATACTGGTCCTATGGTGTGGCATATTCGGAGAAGAGCGACAACTGAAGGTGTAAATAAACACTGCACGCACAAACACAAAGAGAAAAATAGAAAATGCCAGACTTATAGCACTTATAGCCTGAAAAGAGGATAGCTAAATCAATGATTAAATAACAATTCCTTTAAAAACTGTGAAAGTGCAGCCACACTTTAGTGAAATAAAGACATTTGAAATGTAAATGATATATAACATAAGCAACTGAAAATGGCAACACTAGTGCCACTCTGTACACATGTCAGTGTGCATGCTACTGTTTCAGAGAAAAGGCTGTTTTATCCTTTTTGTCTCTAAAAGTTTTGTTTTTCCAGGGCTCAATTATGTGATTTCAGATCGGTGTATAGACTTGAGTACTCGCCGATGCCTGGTTCAACATTTTGGGGAGCATCAGAGGCATGCCGTATTCCCTTTAACCTTTAAGGTCACCAGAATGATATGGCTTCACAAATAAGAATCCAGCATGGCGGCAGACAATTTTAGTGAGAAAATTTACAGTAAAAGAAAAAACCCTGGTTCATGACCCTTAAGCTCTGCATGCTCATAGTGGGAAACAAGATCAGGGACATTGTCTCTGTAGTAGGGCGTGCTCACACTGTTCATCCGTACCGTGCCCAAACACGTTTCACGGCTAAAGTCTAGTTCGTTTGACCAGTGTGAGTACAACCGTACTGCGTCTAGGAGCGGTATGCTTGCCACCCACGGCCCGTTTGGGTGAGGTGGGCTTTAGTAAAGCCCGTTTGCACGTGTACGAGCACGAGGCCTACAGCAGTTCTGAGGTCATTTCCTGTGCGCCTGTTGGGACATAGAAAAAAGAAGGAGGGACCATGTGCAGATCTTTAAAACAATGGCGATAAAAGGTTCACGTTGGTGTGATGCGGAGGTGGAGTGTTTACTGCAGATTTGGTCGATGAAAAGATTCAAAAACAGTCGACAAGACGCACAAAAACTCTGAGGTCTACGGAAAGATTTGTAAACAAAGCCACGCATCGCCATGACGTCATCAATGCGTGTGACGTGTTACGGCGTGATGACGTATAGGCAGCAAGAAGCATTCGCCGAGGCCCAGGTAGTGTGAGTACAAACGGGCCTGGAGGGGGGGACAAGGACCCTAAAGCACGGGGCACGGGACGGACGGACAGTGTGAGTGCGCCTTTAATTAGATTACCCTCTTTTAGATGAAAACACACACTCATGTCCCCCCATTTTCCAGATTAATTGGAGCAAATGAGAGAACCAGGGAATACTACGATCTCATCATCGACCTCTCAGCTGCAGTCATGCGGCCGAACAAGCCGTAACACGGAGACTCGGACGGAGAGAATATATGACCTGAACTCTGACCACGGCTGAACATCAGGCCCTGTCATCAGTGTGTATTTAGGCCACCGGTGTTTTTAAAACAAACCCCTGAAGTGATTTTTTCTCAGCGATGAAGAAGACTTGCAATAAAACTACTGGTCACGAGGGGCTCTGCTGTACACGCATCTGTGGCACACTGAAGCTGACAACCAAAAATATAACCCTGACCCTACAGGAGTTGGGGTTCATTTAGGGGCGCACTCACACTGTCCTTCCGTCCCGTGCCCCGTGCTTTAGGGTCCTTGTCCCCCCCTCCAGGCCCGTTTGTACTCACACTACCTGGGCCTCGCGCAAATGCTTCCTGCTGTCCATACGTCATCACGCCGTAACACGTCACACGCATTGATGACGTCATGGCGATGCTTCGCTTTGTTTACAAATCTTTCCGTAGACCTCAGAGTTTTTGTGCGTCTTGTCGACTGTTTTTGAATCTTTTCATCGACCAAATCTGCAGTAAACACTCCACCTCCGCATCACACCAACGTAAACCTTTCGCCGCCATTGTTTTAAATGTCCGTGCATGGTCCCTCCTTCTATTTTCTATGTCTCAACAGGCGCACAGGAAATGACCTCAGAACCGCCGTAGGCCTCGTGCTCGTACACAGGCACACGCTCGTGCTCGTACATGTGCAGATGCGCTCTACAAAAGCCCACCTCTCTCAGACGGGCTGTGGACGGCCAGCTGGCCGCAGTTATGCACGGAGCGGTTGCACTCACACTGGTCAAACGCACTAGGCTTTACCCGAAAAACCTGTTTTGGCCCGGTGCGGAAGGACAGTGTGAGAGCGCCCTAACTCAATCCAGGCCTCATGTACCAATCCAACCATCCAACCCTTTATTAAACTCTACTGAGAGGCAGGTTTAGGCTGTGGATCGTGCTTCATGCATCTTTCTATACACATTCCCCCGGGATTCAAGAAGACAACGTTGGGGTCTGTGGATTTGATCGATGCTTTGTGCACAATATGAACCTGTTAAGGTGGACTGTATCCGAGTCAGAGCGCTGCTTTCCTCTGTTCCTTCCATTACATCCTCGTTCCATCCATTCGTCCAACAATAAGTCGAGCAAGTCGTCATAGGTAGATGCTCATTTATGCATTGTTACTGTTAAAAAGGTATGATACCAGAGGATTTAACTTCTTTTCCCCTGAAATCAACCATTAATTAGCAATAAACAATTTCTCCTCACTATCTAATTGGCATCACATTTGTCAAGATACAGTTAAAGCGACTGCTTAATTAATTAAACATGAAATCGCACCTTCCCTGAGTGTTTGAGAATACAGATGTAACCCTTTTCTCCACACACACCAACACCTCCACCCCGCCCTCTGAAAAAAATCCAGCACCAGATTTGATAAGATTTGTTCTCTTTATCACTTTAATTAGCACCTCCCTCCTGTCCCCTTTGCAAATGAGGGGTAGGTGGGGGGGTTCGGGATTTGATGACTTAAAATGCACACAGCTAACGAGTTATTCATACCCTGCACAGCTGTTAAGGCAATTTAACTGCTTCTTCCCCGTTCTCCCTTTTTTCTCTTGATGCTTACTTGTCGAGGAGGGAAAGGTGGCAAGAGGCCTCGTCACTAGTCTATTATCTTTGTATAGAAGCGCTCAGATTCAGAAATGGCCACAATTTCCATCATTCACCTGTAACAGAGAAGATTTACAGCTATTCATACTTCAAACTTGCATCTTTCCTGGAACTTATGACCATTTTTATGCCACTCTGTCGTGGCTGTGAGGAGGTAGGTGTTACGTAGGCAAGAAAGGTGTCAAAAAAAACCCACACCTGAGTGCTTTAAAGCTGTCTCTGTTCAGAGCTATGAGCACATTTCTATGCACGCTGTATACTTGCGTGCTCCACCATTGCCCATCTGTCGCCGTGCAATTATGATCAGAGGAAAGAAGTGCCTGAATGAAATATCCGCACCTCAGCTCCCGTGCAGATTGCCGACCGGGACGTGTCAACTTCTCCCGGATCAGCATCCCCATGATGGAAAGATCACAACTCCCGTCTACAAACACTGACACAGATGCGAGCACGCTTTACTTAAAGCCGCTGAATTAAGTTCAATACGGTTCAAATATTGCAAAGGTTCTACGTGGTTTAAGGATATTTAGGAATATCAAAGGCAAAGACTGAATAGTACGCTTCTCCTTCTTGTTTGAATCGTATTGGAGAGGCCTCCGCGCGTAAACCTCCGAGGACAGGTACGTGGAAAAGTCGAAAACTGCCCTATTTTCAAATCAAATCAAATCAAATCAACCTTTATTTATTTGGCGCTTTTCATACAGAAAAGTATCGCAAAGTGCCAAGTTACAGAGATGTAGAGAAGAAGAGAAACATCAAATAAAATCAGGAGAAGAAAGTCAAAAGAACCCACCCACCCCCACAGTCATGCACAGACACACACACACATATGTGTATACGTTCATACACACATTCACATAAACACACACAGCCATGCAGGCACATAGATACACAAACTCACACCTACACAAACACTAGCTGTCACTACAGAGACATGGCCGGGCAGCGAGACCTGAGGTACAGAGGAGGCTAGAGGAAGCTACCTTTGGGGGGCCAACCACACCGGGAGAGATCCCAGTCCAAGGTCACAGGGAGCACCGCCACAGAGACCCCCCCAACCCCAGCAGACAGGAGGCTCCGCACCAAGGTGCAGAGCCCTCTAGCCGCCCGGGCCGGAACCGTCCATGGGACAGCACCCCCCGCGGCCAAGATCAGAGACAACTCCCGAACTGGCAGCCCCCCCTGAGGAAACACTGGAGACTAAAAACTGTTGCCTAAAACAGTAAAGGGTTAAAATATGGAGGCTAAAAACGAGGGACTAAAACATAAAAGCATAAAAGCACAGAGGCTAAAACATGAAATAGAAAATAAAAGCATTAGAGCATAAGACAAGAGGCCATAAAAATAAATAAAATTGTGTGAAAACGCAAACCTTAAATCCACCAGTTTATGTGCTAGGATGCTTCCAGCTCTCTTCTTTTAAATAACAGCCTAAAACTGAATATATTACACGCAATTGAGAGCGATAAGTGGCGAGGCACTTTGACGTGCCAGCGGCCTGAAAATCCGTGATGCAACTTTCACTGTTGAGTCTGTTTTGGTCAATGCATAAGTGGAACCATTGTGACGAGTGGCGCCTGCTGAGTGGTGTTGTTCATCGATGAGTTATTGCTTTAAAATGAAAGTGGTAAGACAGGTTTGGAAAAGGAAAATGGGTTCAATTAGTACTTCAAATAAGAGGCCACTTCAGATGAATTCCTAGAAAATGCACATCAGGCCGCCGACTCAATAAATAGAGTTGATTCTTGTTCTCTCCCTCTCGCTGCGAGCTGCACAGTCAGCCGAGTATAATCCGTACAGTGACACCGAAAGGCTATAAAACCCACGTTTATTTATATTTTAGCCCATTCTGGACTGATTCTTCTTCTGCTATCTCATCTCATCTTCAGCCTCTTATCCGGGGTCGGGTCACGGGGGCAGCAGCTTTAGCAGGGGACCCCAAACTTCCCTTTCCCGGGCCACACTAACCAGCTCTAACTGGGGGATCCTGAGGCATTCCCAGGCCAGTGTGGAGATCTAATCTCTCCACCTGGTCCTGGGTCTTCCCCGAGGCCTCCTCCCAGCTGGACGTGCCTGGAACACCTCCCTAGGGAGGCGCCCAGGGTTCATCCTTACCAGATGATCCTGAACCACCTCAACTGGCTCCTTTCAACGCAAAGGAGCAGCGGCTCTACTCCGAGTTCCTCACAGATGCTGAACTTCTCCCCCTCTCTCTAAGGGAGACTCCAGCCCCCCTCCTGAGGAAACACATTTCGGCCGCTTGTACCCGTGACCTGGTTCTTTGGGTCCTGACCCAGCTTTCATGACCACAGGTGAGGGTAGGAACGAAGATTGACCGGTAGAGCCAGAGCTTTGTCTTCCTCAGCTCTCTTTACGTCACAACGGTGTGGTAGAGCGACTGCAGCTCCGTCCCCGCTGCTCCGATTCTCCGGCCAAACTCACGCTCCATCGTCCCCTCACTCTTGAATTGTGCTATCCCCAAACTGAAATCCCCTTTTATGACGCCCCTGCTTTGCAACATTCTTCTTCAGTCCTCTCACAAAAATACATTTTTTAAAAAAGGGGCTAATATCGATTTCTGTGACTTTAAACACACAGACGCGTACGTGGGTCGGAGGCTGTGGCACAAACGTTTGAAGATAAAGGAATTCCTTGGACGCTCAGCACATCCATCTGTCCGTTTCACAACATCATGCTCGAGACGCTTGAATTGTAAAGAGGTGGAAAGGTCTGAGCACTGCAGGAGCCGCTGCTGGGTTGTTGTGTCTGCCCACAAACTTCAGACTAAAGCTGTTATGTCTGAAAGCGAGTGAAAGGGCAGTCCGAGGTGTCGGCTGCGATGGTAAATACAAGACCTGGAATGTAAAAGCAGCTAAAGGCCGTGACTTTGCAGCTGTTATCTGCACACGTCTGTCAGTCGGAGGCCTGGAGCTACGCTGGAGGTACAGAACTCACCTGTGTGAAAAAGTTGGGCATGATACTCAAAATTACAGCGTGTTAATAACACGGGTAAGACAAGGGCATGTGCCACTTTCTTTCCCCCCCAGACATCCCTGCTCATGTGAGCGTGATGTTACAGCATTAATGCGATCAGAAGGACGGTTTCCATCCCCGCTGAGTCGGTTCGTGTTTAATCTCTCCTCAAAACCAGAAGGTAAAGAGCAACAGAGGAGGGTAGAAAGCATCCCAGTGATTAATGTTATTAATTTCCACACCTCTAACCTTCTGTTTCCGCTCCTTCACGTTCGGAGGTTGAGGTTTTTTTGGCTTTTACCGAGCAGCTCAGCGGGAAACAGAGAGAGAGAGAGAGAGAGGGAAGTTCCCAATTGACGTCGGGGCGATTCCACGGAGATTGCTGTCATTAGACTAACTTTATTAGGCTTTCTGCTGCGTTTCCTGTTTGATTTACTGCTCAGTCCCAAGGGCTCATGGGCAGGCACTTAGGACTCCCCTGCACGAGCCAGACCCGCCGATGTCGTGCCGCAACAACCTGAGTGTAACGTCCCCATTAATGCGGAGATAAGCGCAGCAGAATCATCACCGAGGTGCTGCCCAATAAATCTCTTTTGGGCCTTTGAATGCAGCATGTGTTCACCTCGGTGTCTCAGTGTCTGCGTTGACGGAGAGATAACAACTATTTGTGGCCGCACTGCCACTTTAAGGGGTTCCACTCTGAAAACGCAATCATGTGTTGCAGAGGTAAAGAAAAGGTCAAAGTGAAAATACTTAAATTTCCTTAAATAAAGTCAAAAGTAGAAGTAAATTCACTTCAACACCTCAATTCACTATAGGTAAATGTGTGTACAGTGGAAATGGGAGGAGGAAACATCTTCAGGCTATAAAATAAATGTGATTAAACGACCATGTGAACGTACACACTAGAGAACAACATCAGCGACGTGGATCCTTACGTCCAAACCAACCGTGCAACTGCCTTCCTCACTGTAGCCTCGCTATAAAGAGACAAAACCTGCACAATAAACAATATAATAATACAATAAGTCTATGGACATGGTGGCAGGTGCATAAATAAATAACCTGATACTTCTCATAGAATCAGGCGCAGATTAAAACACGACCAAAGCAGAAAACATGGAGGCGTCCAAACAGCGTCTGCAGCCATAAACGTACACATTAAAGCACTTCGTATACGCCGCGCAGCGCGCACAGGTAACGTTACCATAGGCAACACAGCGGCTGAGAACGGGGGTATCCCGGAGAGTCGCTAACAGTCACTAACAGTCGAATGCGGCTAAAACAGTGATTAGCTCGGGGCAGTACGGTGAAGGCATTCAAAGGTCTTTTTTAACCACTAATGCTGCTGAAAATAACAGCAAACATCTGCAGCAGCATGAGAAGAGTTCCTACACGTAAAAAAAACAAAGCACCAACAACGTAGTTAGAGAACCAAGTTTATTAAAAGAGTGTTTTAAAGACTTACCTACTGGCCCCTGTACCAGCTCCTCTCATAGTAAAGTCCATTCAAGTGGATTACCAAAGTCAATCCCAAAGGAAGGAGCCCATTGGTGCTTTGTTTTCTGTGTAAGGGACTCTAATCATGCTGCTATTATTTTCAGCAGTATTAGTGGTTAAAAAAGACCTTTGAATGCCTTCACCGTTCTGCCCCGAGCTATCAGTGTTAGCCACATCGGCTGTCAGCGACTCTACCGCAACTCCAGGTTCACGATCAACCTTGTTGGTGCTTGTGTTAATGTGTCAGGACTCTTCTCATGCTGCTGCAGAGGTTTGCTGGTATTTTCAGCAGTATTAGTGGTTAAAAAAGACCTTTAAATGCCTTCACCGTGCCGCCTGAGCTATCAGTGTTAGCCACATTCAGCTGACAGCGACTCTACCGCAACTTCAGGTACACTAACAACCTTTTTGGTGCTTGTGTTAATGTGTAGGGACTCTTCTCATGCTACTTTAGAGGTTTGCTGTTATTTTGAGCAGTATTAGTGGTTAAAAAAGACCTTTAAATGCGTTCACCCTGCCGCCTGAGCTATCAGCGTTAGCCACATTCGGCTGACAGCGACTCTACCGCAACTCCAGGTTCACTAACAACCTTGTTGGTGCTTGTGTCAATGTGTAGGGACTCTTCTCATGATGCTGCAGAGGTTTGCTGGTATTTTCAGCAGTATTAGTGGTTAAAAAAGACCTTTAAATGCCTTCACCGTGCCGCCTGAGCTATCAGTGTTAGCCACATTCGGCTGACAGCGACTCTACCGCAACTTCAGGTTCACTAACAACCTTGTTGGTGCTTTGTTTTGTGTGTCAGGACTCTTCCCATGCTACTGCAGAGGTTTGCTTGTTTTTCTTTGTTTGTTATTTTCAGCAGTATTAGTGGTTAAAAAAGACCTTTGAATGCCTTCCTCGTACTGCCCCAAGCTAACCAGTGTTTCAGCCATATTCGGGATATCTCTGTTAATAGTTGTTACACGAAAGAAATGGTCTCTACGGCTGAATTTCCACTTGTTTTGGTTACCGACAAACACAAACTGGTACCTTTACTCTTCCAGCCAAAGCTCCATCAGGACCAGGGAAGGCAGGAGCGTCACCGGTTGCCATGGAAACCGTTGGACAGCCGTTGGCCTTGGAACGTCCGCCCCAGCCGTTGACACGCACGTGCACGACTACATGAACCGTCTCTTAGCAACGGAAGTTCTCTAGCTCAACTTTTTAGCACAAAGTCCGTTTGTTCACTCACTCATCATCTTCTCCTCCTCTTCAGCGGCCGCCGCTGTTTTCACACCGACACCCGGGTCGGAGAATACCGCACTTCTGCTCCGTTTCACACGAGCTTCTTACTTTTTGTTGTTGATTCTGACGTAGTCGCGCTCTTTCTTGTTTACTTCCGGGATTCTCACGTATGCTGCGCAGGGATTGGATGACGTCAGAGGCTCCCTGAGAGCTCATTGGTTGTAAACTTTTTTTTTAACATATTGTTTCTTTTTTATTATTGAAACAAAGTTTAAATCACAAGTTACATTTTGCAGAAATTGCACATATTTCGAAATACAGCCAAATACGCATTGCCAGACATTTTAATTAAAGGTCAAATATGTAAAATCTTTATTAAAACCTATATTAAAATTAAAAAAAATACACCTATGGGTCGTTTTGAGCGGTAAAGAATGAAAGTGTAGCTTTTCCATAAAAACATATACTTAGTTTGAGTAAACTGGCTGCTCACAGTAATCTGCTGAAATATTAATTGTTTACATACATATCATATATTTGTTTGTTTGTTTGTTGCATTTATTTTGAATATTTCTCCCAAAAATAATAATACACACATATATGCACATACACATATATGCACATACATATATATCTACAACAGTAATATATATATTTATATTATTCTTTCCAGACCTGTAAGAGTATTATGCCGCCATCTGCACTTTTATTATTATTTTGATTATTATTATTACTATTGTTTTGTTGTCACTGTAAAACATCCGTGCACCTCACACCTGTTTTGGCCTGGTAGGAACTTTAACTATAACTGTGCAAACTGCACATATAGACCTGCTGCTATCACTCGTTTTGCACAATTATGCCACCATTTGCACTTTTATTATTATTCTTATCATTATTATTATTACAATTGTATTCTTTTTGTTGTTACTATAGAAGTTAGATCATTCATGTTGTGTCTCTTACCATTTGTATCTTGCACTTTACTAATTGTGTCTTGTCTTTGTCTTTGTCTTGTCTCGTCTACGCGTCTTGTTCATGTGAAGAATTGACGATAACGCTGACTTTGACTTTGACTAAGTCTGAATCAATATTTTTGTTGTAAAAAATGATTTCTTAAATGTGTCAGACAAGTACACAAGAAAAAACATTACATCAGTACAGTGCGTCTGCTTTAAATGACTAAGAATTAATTAATTAATTAATAACATATTTTTAATGACAAAGAATTAATTAATTAATTAATTACATATTGTAAAGTTAATGTATCAGTCAAAATGCGTCGTTACCCTTTATGATTCATCACTTGACACACTCGGCCACAAACCTGGCAACCCGACCGCTGGATTTACTTTTTGTTGTTGCGACTACGACCTTGAGACACCAGGTGGCGCTGTTCTGCTCATTCTCCATTTTCAACCTTTAATTGTGCTTTTTTTTAATCACTTTTGTGTTTTTAAAGTGGTCGATCGAGGCGTCGTGTTTCAGTCTGACTGTAAACGTCCTGGAGCAGAGTTTGGATCCAGTTCATTTCCATTTGTGGATTTAAAACATTCCCAGTGTGAAGAGAAGCTGCACGCTGTAGTTTACACTGTGGGTGATACAGACATTCATTCCTGCAGGACGGAGTAAAAGTCAGGATGTTGTTGAATACAATTTTATTTATCGTGTCAAATTATAACAAAACTCATCTCAGGACACCACAAGGAGCAGGTCTTATTTATTTATGATTTACAGAAACCCAACATGGGGCGGCACGGTCGTGTGATCTGGTGTTTAGCACTGTCGCCTCACAGCGAGAGGGTACCAGGTTCAAATCCCGGCTGGGGCCCTTCCGTGTGGAGTTTGCATGATCTCCCCGTGTCTGCGTGGGTTTTCTCCGGGTTCTCCGGTTTCCTCCCACAGTCCAAAGACGTGCAGGTGTTCGGTTCATTGATGACTCTAAATCACCCGTAGGTGTGAATGGTTGTCTGTCTCTGTTCGTCTCTATGTGCCCTGTGATAGACTGGCGTCCTGTCCAGGGTGGACCCCGCCTCACGCCCAATGTCAGCTGGGATCGGCTCCAGCCCCCCGTGACCACGACAGGGACAAGCGGTTGAAGATGAATGAATGAATGAGAAACCCAACGTTCCTTCATGAGCAACAGCACGTTGCAGCGTCCTGCGCTCAGAAGCAACGAAATCCTTCCTTCCTGCGTTTGATGCTGGCCCACAGGAAGTAGCCTACGCCGGACTTTGAAGCCAATTTCCTGTCTAGATGGTTAGCAAAGATTTACCCAAGAACTCCCAAGAACTCTTGCCAGACTCGCTCCCCGACCACCTAACCCCTAGATTTCAATGTCTCACCTTCACCGTGTAACCGTGACCATGTGAGGTTAATGCCTAACGTTAACCGTCTTGCACACGACCTAATTGACACAGTGGTCGAACGGGTCTGTCCCCTGGTGCCCTCTGACCCAAAAATACTTTTTTCCGTTAAGTTGCATAAGGAAAGAGACGCAGAATGTTTTGTTTCACTGTCAGAATCTGATCCTCGGGGATATGATTGCGCTAATTCATCGTTTTGATGCCTTCAGTGTGAATCTACAACGTCAACTGCCCTGAAAGGAAACTCAGTGAATGAGTTGTGCGTCCAAACTTCAGTGTTCAGTGTTGTTTTGTCTAAACTTTCACTGCGTGTTGAGCGTTTATCCCAGAGGAGGATGTGACCGTGCATGTACGCACATTAGACACTGTACTTTAAAGTAATCGCACTTCACCGTCCTTGTAATGCTTTTTTGTTCTATTTCACTGTTTTATTTTACTCCATTTACCCGACAGATTTAAGATATTAGAAAACAAAACACGTTGAAATCATAAAATACGTACCTAAAATGCATTAGTATTAATAATGCAATCATTTATAATAGTGCAACACTCTTTTTTTTGCGTTTTGAGCACTTTTAATTTACTTTAAGTACATTTTTTTCTAGTTAAACTTTTGTTTTTACTCAGGCGACTTTGTGAATTCACGTTTTAAACACTGTTAAATGTGCTGCTGAGTGCAACCACACTTAAAACATCTGAACTTTCCCTTTAACTTGGACTTTCCACCGCAGAACAAAATAATCACCGCAGCTTTAATCAACTCACGGAAAAGCTAAAGTGGAAAATGGAAACACGGACGCAGGAGTAAAAGAGCTCGTGGTAAGAACAGTTTAGTATCAAACACGGGTGTTTTTGTCGTCTGTAAGAGCGGTTAAACGTCCTTTACCTCGACCCTCTCACGTCACACACCGTAAAACATATATTTATATATTATACCGCAGTATTATCATAAACTGGAGAACTGATTTTTACTAATAAGACTCAGAGTGGTTCGTTTAAACTGTAAAGATATAAATGATGCTTTTACTTTATTGTAATTTATTAATTTATTGTATTGTATTTGGTGTCTCATCTCATCTCATCTTCAGCCTCTTATCCGGGGTCGGGTCGCGGGGGCAGCAGCTTTAGCAGGGGACCCCAAACTTCCCTTTCCCGGGCCACATTAACCAGCTCTAACTGGGGGATCCTGAGGCGTTCCCAGGCCAGTGTGGAGATCTAATCTCTCCACCTGGTCCTGGGTCTTCCCCGAGGCCTCCTCCCAGCGTATTTGACTCAGCGTTTCCTAAATATAATCCCAGCTTTTCTTGCAGTTCATAGGTACAAAAGTGTGTGTTTTTAATGTGGTCACCTGTATATCACCTGTTTAAAGACTGTAAGTAACCAATGTTGTGACCGTTACCGTGGGTTACCGGTATATAAACTTCTCCTACAGGTCCAAACAACAGCCTTCTGATCCAGAATATCACCTATAATGGGGATCCCGAGGCGTTCCCAGGCCAGTGTGGAGATCTAATCTCTCCACCTGGTCCTGGGTCTTCCCCGGGGCCTCCTCTTCTCTCACAGCTACATATTTAAAATACACATGTTTGAATCCCTTTGGGTTAAATTAAGCTTTATTTGACCCAAACCTCAGCGAGCCACGTGCGGACACCGCAACGTATATGTGGAAAGTGTTTCTTTGCTACGACGTTGAGAGAATTTCTACACATATCACAAGAAGAAGCCGTCTCTGCTCCTTTTTTTACCCTATTTTTAAAGGTATTTGTTCCTCAAAAGTGGCAAAAATGACGCGGCGCCTCTGAGTGAACTCTGGGAAACTTCTCTGGTGCAGCCTAATTTTTTAAATAAGCAACAGCGTGATAAGCCCGAGGTAACGGAGTCGGTGATTCATCAGTCACCATTCTTGTGGTAATTATGATTTCTATTTTGACATCTGGGGGGGAGTCTTTGAAGTGCGTCTGATGGCGTGGAGAGCCAGCGAACAGCCTAATGGAGCTGGAGTTTGGAAAGTGTTGCCAGTCTTCTGTGAGCGCTCACCCGTGACACCCACCCGCGGAGAAACTCCAGCGTCGAGCACGACGCTGGAGCTTTCAGACGAGGACGCAGCAGTCGTCGTCGTCGTTGTCGCCATCAGCTCAACGTCTGCTTTAAAGCTCTTTCTCAGCCGTGTGTGGACACTGGTTTGGTTTCCCCTGACCCCTTTTAAGGAGATTTAACTTAATTATTACATAAAGAAAATGTTTAAAATCCTCCTTTTCTCCTAGAAAGTCTCGAGACCACCTCCAAAACCGAGTTGTTAAATGAAAGTATGCGCCATCCGCGTGGGAAAGCTCTCTAAGTCTGAGGCAAACAACACTGATCCTTATGGAAACAGTGATAACGAGGAGCGTTACACTGGAGCTCCTGTTGTGTGCCGGTACCTTCACCTCCGTTTGTCAGTGAGTGAGTCACCTGCGACGTCAAAAATCGGGAAATAACGAGGCCTAATGACGCCTCTTTGCTCTGTCGTGTTCTTTATTTTACCTCTCGGCGCGTGTCGAGACACTTCCTGTAACATGTACGACCCGTTAACGTGCTTGTCGTTGCCTCTGAACACACACAACGTTACACTCTGGCTTTTTATTCATGAAAAAAAAAAAAAAACATCAAGAGAACGCCAGCCCAGACTGGCTGGCACATACCGCAAAGGGTGTGAACAGGTGAGGGTAATTTCCTAAAGGTGCAGACACCTGGCCTCACCTGGGGTTCACAGCGAGGTCAGGACACCTGTGCGTTCTCTACCTTGACTCCGCGGAGGGCTTTTGCTATTACAGGTGTTCACACCTAACATTTATTCATTTCAGATTTCACAGGTGCTTCAGATACACTCAGCAGTTAGACGTGAAGATGCAGTGGAAGAGCCCGGGTACAGTCGGTGTTGAGAGGAAGAGGCGCGACAGAGAGCGTCGGTTTCAACCGTGTACGGCGAGCTCTTGCACAACCTTCAAATATATTTACAGTAATAAACAATCAACGATTCATAAGATGTGATATTTACAGTTATTACAAATTGGGTGACCGCAGCTGAAGGTGTCGGCTGACGTCTCTTAGCAGGAAGATTTAAAAACACTTCACATGGGTTCATCTTTTGCTCCGCGGAGGAGGGGGAAATCCCGCTCCGGCGCCCAAAAGAACGGGGTCGAGTTAATGCCAAGAAATCTGTGGTACAATACAAACAGTTTAATCGTGTAATTAACAATCAATACCCACTTCTAGTTAGAACATTTCTGCAGAGAGGAAACGGAGGAACACTTATAAAACAGTCAGTCGTAACAAAATAACTGGTGTTCTCGTTGAAATCAAACCGTTAAAAAAAAGGAAACACTTCTATACAGGAAGTTTATACAGGAATAGCTTTTTGAATCGCGTCGTTAACCAAAGGAAGACACATCGCAGACATCGATTTCCACACAGATTGCATATGTTTTTCTCTCTAAGGTGTTTCTATAGGTTAGTCGTTTTACCTACGCTTATTTGCATGATAGTAAAAATTGCATACAACATTAATCGTGAAGCTTGTAGCATGAGTCGCTCGACGTACAGCACTTTTTTTTTTTTTTTTTTAGAGGCAACCTTTAAAGCACATTTCTCCATTTTAAGACGTTTAAGACACTTTTTGTCGAAAATCACATTTATAAATAGAAACGAGATCGGTGGAGTTTAAACAGAAACAACCAAAAAAAAAAGCTCCGTGTGACGTAAACTTTAAAAAATTAAACTTAATTACATCGGAAACGCTGCAAAATAAATAACGTCGGACAACGTAAACATGGCGTGATTCACATTTCTAAGTGTGTGTGGCGACTCAGAGAGTTACAGTGACAAAGGTTTCGCAAAATAATCTAACATCGGCAGTGCCGTATAGTACAAGGCATTCGTTGGCATAGTTTCTTTAAGACTGTATTTCTTTTTTTATTACAGGTACAATATAATGTCTATATATATATATTTATATTTCCTCCCTAACAAATAACACGTAAAGACTGAGCTGTCGTGGGAAATGCACCTGGGCCGGGTGATGGCGGTCCAGAGTTTGTCACATTATGCGCTTTTTAAAAGAATAGCTGATCCGCCAGCAGGCTCCGGACTCGACACCTCATGATTAAGGCCTTTGTCAACCACTTGGTCCTTGATTTCATTTGCTATTTTCTTTTTTTGTTTTTTTACATTTTTAAAAATCCAGTTAAACATCACGTACGTAAACACCGATCAAAGTCCTCGCAAACTCCAGGGGGGGGACTTTTTTTTCTTTTCAAATATCATCAGTAGCTCGAAAAAAGATAAAGTAAGTCAGTGTAAAACAACAGACAGAGAGTGCAGTCAGCAAATATCCACGGCAACGGACTTAGAATAATTTTTTGTGCAGGTTATTTAAATGATGCATCGGTCTTTACAGTGAATAATACAAGTTTTACAAAATCCAAAAAGTAGTACTTGAGTCTGAAACGGGCTTTTTCCAGTGTGTGAACGCTCACCTCACCTCACCTCACCCCGCCCGCCCGCCAGTCTGATATATATAAAGACTCCTCATGTGGTCCAGACGCCGCACGCATTAAAAACACTACTCTTGCAGTTGCAGTGTGGTGGTTCTGTGTCGGCCAGAGCGTTACATTTAGCACAGTCATCAGTCTGTGTGTGTGTGCGCGCAAGGAAATTCCCGGTACGTGTTCAGACGGGGAGCGTCCTACTCCCTGGCCTCGTGCTCCGACTCACACTGGGCCTCTGCGCCTCGGGCCAGCTGCTCTTCGATCTTGATGGAGAAGATGGTGCTGTTGGTCTGCGTGCTGTCCTCCAGCTCCTTCAGCAGCTCTCCGCTCTCCCTGAAGTCCGTCAGCTCCTCCTCGAAGGCGGGGCTGCTGCTGCTGCTGCTGCTGCTGGTGTTGGTGTTGATGGTGGCTGCGGTGCTGCTGTTGTTGTTGTTGTTGTTGTTGTTGCTGGGCTCCTTGTGCGCCTTGGCTGGGTGATTGATGTAGAAGCGCTGGTTCTGGAAGAACTTAATGATGGTGAGCTTGGGCAGGTCCAGCTGGGCGGACAGGGTGTGGATGGCCTCCTCGTCGGGGTACAGGCCTACGTCCTGGATGAAGCTCTGCAGGATGCCCAGAGCCTCCAGGGAGATCTTCCCTCCGCAGGGGCGGGACTTGATGCTCCCTCCGCGGCTGCCCTCGTCCTCCATCTCGGCTGGAGAGGCGGTGGAGGGCTGGCGAGGCGGCAACCGGGGGCCGGTGCAGGGCTGCAGTTGCTGCAAGGGCTGCTGGGACAAAAGGGGTTGGGAGGGGTGCTGGAGGGACAGGGAGGGCGGGTGCTGCTGCAGGGACTGGGGTGGCTGCAGTGGGAGAGAAGGGGAAGAGAAAGGAGACGGGATGTTATCAGCGAACACTCATCGGCGCCTTAATAAGAACTTTCATTAAAATCAAGTGAGTTGTGAGGAAAAAGGGGCCCGCGGCGTGAGGAACCGGCACCGGGTCGAAGGAACTTTCCATGTCATATCACGCTGAATGTAATCAGCTCTGCAGATATGTTTTTGCCTGTTTTTGGGATTGGGAGATTGTGTCTCATTGTCACACACACACACACACACACACACACACACACACACACACACACACACACACAGAGGGAAACTGGCCTCTCCATTATAGCCTCTGCTGCTTATCAGTCTCTATTGCCAGCAACGATAAACAAGCTCCCCGTGCACAATCCACGCTGCGATGGTCCGGCTGATTTGCCGCAGTGTGAGAACGCTATCGATGGCTTCCACTCTGCCGTCAGAATGCCGTTAGTGTAAACACATGACACATTACTTGTAAAATGTCTCATTGTGTGGTTGGAGAGGCAGCGAGTGGGCAACTCGTGGTCCCCATTGACCCCGCAGAATGGGTGCTCTTTTATTTTCACTTCTGAGTCAGACGCTGCAGAATAGGTGTTTCATAATCAAGTTTGCGAAACAGCACTTTGCAGGGACTTTGTCTGCCAGCTGCATAAATGCACCCATAGATGTGATTTTACTGTACCAATATAGCGAGCTATGATAGTTCTTGTTGAGCAAATGGGAGCTAATTTGGCTAATGTATCGCGTTAGTGAAGGACCGGCACAAAACATCCAAACACTAGTCTCTTATGGACGGTGTAAAACTATTAAATCAGAAATAATCCTATTTGATCAATCTGCCACCATTTCTGTTTGCATGCAAAGAAAATTCCCCCAGTCCTCATCCGTCCGTATCTGCTACTGAGGCTGATTCGTAAAAGAAATCCTATTACCTTATTTATATCCAGTAAATGGTCGTCTTTGTGAAACACTGGCCGTGTCTCCCAGTAACCAAATAACTAATCAACCACTCAGCTGTGGCTCAGACTTTTAATAGAAGTATTATTGTACTTCATTACGACGCTTCGACCATTAACTGAGCATGTGTGTTGTTCTCCGTTCCTCTGCCAGATGTCTCTTATTTAACGGCTCGGTTAAATAAGTTCAGGCTAACGATAGCTTTGAAAAGCAGCAACTTTTAATTGTTCCTGTATTTCTAATTAACAAGTTTGTTACCAATCCCTGAGAGATTAGCTGGATTAAATAAACTGGGAGGAAATTATGTTTTTGGTAGAGAACTTCAGAGAAAGCAGGAAAATACAGTGAAACACAGATCGATCGATGAATCATTTGCTCTTTAAAATATCGGAAAATTGTTTCTATAGTTTCTAAATTACTTTTATTTCTGACCAATAGTCCAGAATATTTATATTTATTATATTTTACAGCAGTTTACGATCACACAAGACAAAGAAATCCTCACATTTGAGAAGAAAGAACAAACGACTGACAGAACAATTAATCAAATGGAAGTCTGTGGTTACAGTGCAAAAGTGCTACTAAAACCTTATATATGTGTGTGTGTGTGCTTGTGTGTGCTTGTGTGTGTGTGTGTGTGTGTGTGCGTGCTTGTGTGTGTGTATGTGCTTGTGTGTGTGTGTGTGTATGTGATAGTGTGTGTGTGTGTGTGTGTGCTTGTGTGTGTGTATATGCTTGTGTGTGCGTGTGTGTGTGTCTGCTTGTGTGTGTGTATGTGCTTGTGTGTGTGTGTGTGTTTGTGTGTGCTTGTGTGTGTGTATGTGTGTGTGTGTGTCTGTAAACAAGTTCATTTCTCATAGTTGTTCATATTCTGTCTGTATTTGTTTGCACGTGCTTTTTGCGTGTGGTTGCGTTTTGATGTTTTATTATAAACGTGTTGTCGGAACAATTGTGCAGAATGTTTTGAGTGTGTTTTTCAGGGCGACACAATTAATGCTTATTAATCAAGATCAGGAGTTTTCCAACAATTTAAAGAGCATAATCGACTGTGATATTGGCGTTTAAGATGCTCCATGTGCCATAAAGCGCTTCCTCAACTAACAGCCAGACGCTAGGGTGCGACCGAGATGTTCGGGCTTCACTTTTAGGATCCGTCACGATGCCGCGCACGCGACCTGCAGCAGCAGCAGCCGTTAAAAAACTCTCCTGAATGTTGCGGCTTCACTTCAGAGCAGAGGAGTGATTTTAAAACAGAGACTGAAACAAAAATCTAATGTCAGGAGCAGGAGGCGAAGAGATCCTTTTGGGTGTAATTTGAATTACGTTTTGCTTTTAAGAGACACACTAAGTTCAGGTGAATAAGAACCGTATTTAAAGTCTTATTTTGATGTGTTAAATAGCGAGAATGAAGCACAACATGAAGGTGAAAGCATTTGTTTCAATGTGAACAAGTGCAATAGAAGATTTTGTCCCTAAAATCAATGAAAAATCCTGATAAATAATCAAAGTGTTTGTCCTGAACACATTGACTGAGTCGCGCTCACCTGTGACTGGTCAGCGGACATGTGCATCAGGTGCGTCGGCCGCTCGTTGTGGTGCTGCTGCTGCCCGGCGCTGCTCTCCTGCTCGTAGATGGCGTCGCGTTCGACCTGGCAGAGGCTCAGGAAGCGGCGGATCATGGAGAGGTTCTCCCAGAGCGTCCGGTTCTCTGGAGAGGGGTCCTCCTTCCAGCGCAGCAGCTCACAGAGCCAGCCCTAAGGGAAGGATCAGGGGGAGACACAGGGAGAGAAAGAGCAGGATCTTTAGGCTCAGATGTAAACACGGGTGGAAGAAAGTATCATGAATCTCTCAAGTGTCTAAACTAATTTCAGGCGCAGGAGCGATGGAAGCTGGTTCGCGTAGTCACCCAGTTTTCCAGGAGCAGATCAGATTTTTAAATACGCTTCGTCTGGGGTTAAATTAAATATGAACAACAGAAGAAGTTGCAAAAACACTTTAAAGTGCCAAAATAAACCAAATCCAAAGTAAGAAACACACACAGACAACAGCACATTGTTTCACTGCAGCTGCATCTGCGGTTAGTATGTTTTTCTTCTGCCACAGCTGAAGATGAAGACGTGAATTAACCAAGGTCAAGCGACACAGCGGGGAGGAACACACACACTCGCATATTGAGAAGCACCCTTGGGAGGAAGCGAGTGACTCCCATGTTTGAAACACTCCAGCAGAGGGCCCTGACAGACAGAGCTGAGGAACAGGACGGGACTGTTACAATCACAAACGCTTTATTTGATCCAGACAATGGGCGCACAATGAGTGTGACCTTGATGAGCGAAGGATTCGACAGGAAGCTGACACGTTACTGACAGTGCAGAACAAAAAGGTGCTAATTCACTTGTAGTTTTCTATATTGTTCTAGAGTAAAAGCTGCAGAACTGCACAGAATGACACGTGCAGAGTACAACTGAGTTCATGGATATCATGACTTTGTATTAACGTTTTTTAAAATGTTTAACAATCCAAATTCTAATTGGAAACATTCAAAATGATGTGTAAAAAGTTATTTCTAATATAATACATTCATTCATTCATTCATTCATCTTCAGCCTCTTGTCCCTGTCGGGGTTGTGGGAGGCTGGAGCTGATCCCAGCTGACATTGGGCGTGAGGCGGGGTCCACCCTGGACAGGACGCCAGTCTAACGCAGGGCACATAATATAATACATAACTACTTAATTTACCTTGACATTAATTTGGAAACCAATTCAACCTGCACTCATATTTACCACACAACTAAAAATCAATATGCCCCTAAAATATCACATACGGGCCGAGCCATATTTAAAGTTTTTGGACTCTTGGTTATTATAAATTTAGCGTTTCACAATTTTCAGACATTTTAGAAACAAAATGATTATTAATCACTTGTGAGAATAAAGGACAGATTAACTAAATGCATATATGTTCAATGTGTGTTTAGTGTGGAGGAGCCACAAACTTAGATTTGCTCGTACAACTCTTAATGACAAATAAAATAACCTTGAAACGAGGCCTTGTCTTTACATTTCTGTACTTGTGACTGATTTTGTCTTTTCTTATTAGAGTCAGGACATGAGTTCGTTTGATTGAGGTCTTCCCACATTTACAGTAACTCAAATGTGTGTGAACGGAGCCGAGTGACAGAAGGGCTCAGCAGGAGTTGAGTGACGTGATCTCACAGCCTCAGACGTGATGACCTAAACCGCAGCAGGCCGGTGTGTGTGTGAGTAAGAGTGAAGGGAAATAACACACTGTAGTGCTGTGTGGGAGAGTGAAGAGGAGTCAGGGGGGGAGGAGATGAAGCAACAAGAGAGCTGTAAAGGGACAGAAGTGGATGAAGAAGGAGGGACGGCCGGGGAGTGAAACCAGCGAGGAGGAAACGCAGCGTCAAAGAGAAGCAGCGAGGTGTGTGTGTGAGTGTGTGTGTGTGTGTTACAGAGGGCTACTCGCTCAGCCGGGTAGTCTGTCCTGGCACCGTGACAACGCGGCGCTGTAATCTCCCGGCCAGTGCGCGGCAGCACCTTTCATTTCCACAGGATTACACCGCGCTGCTGGTCCGCACACAGACACACACACACACATCCATGCACACAGAGGGCAGAGCCACGCCGCCACACTGCATGCAAGAGATAACTCAGCAGTTTGGTTGTCCCCTGTTCCAACTCCTCCCATAAGCCACATCAAACCCAGGAGGGGTTTTGGAGGAAGCCGAGAGGGGGAGAAAGAGAGAGAGAGAGACATAAAGAGAGAGTGAGAAAGAGGGAGGAGAGCGGGTAGAGGGGGCCATAAAGCCTGCGTGCCCACCTTGTTCCTTTGCCACGTTTATTGTTGCGTTTTTAATTTGCATGCAGAGGGATTTGGACGGCGCTCCAGTTGGGCTGTCTGTGGTTTCAGCTGATTCGGTATAGAGGGAGAACACACGTACACAACGCGCAAACACACAAACAGACGCACACGAACCATCACACACCATCTTGTCAAAG
The DNA here is from genome assembly GCF_963691815.1 of Echiichthys vipera. Lineage (NCBI taxonomy): Eukaryota > Metazoa > Chordata > Actinopteri > Perciformes > Trachinidae > Echiichthys > Echiichthys vipera. The sequence goes on from NC_139833.1 coordinate 4,013,909, forward strand.
CCAGAGAAACTGTACCCTGGCCCAACGCTGGAGTAATCCAACTCAAACACTCCCAAAACCAGCAGGATTAAACCCAAAGTAGCAGAGCCAATCAAACAAAGGCACGACGTGAACTCCGTTTCGATGCCAGGAAGTCCATTTGATGAAATAAAGTACAGAGAGTTTATTAGTTCACGAGTGTGAATGTTTTGTGTGTGTGCGGCTTTTTACTTTGCTGCCCGCAGTTCCTTCGGTGTCTGAGCTGAAATTCAGCTTTTGCAGAAGGAGTTGAAGGAAGAATCCCACGGACATTTGCTAAACGCTTTTTATGTGGTGTACGTCAAACAGCCGTTAGCGCTGCTACCGGCCAGCTCTGCGGACAGTGGACAGTCAGCATTTTCCATGGCAGTTTCAAGAGCTTTGTTTGTGTTTGTCTAATTGCATTGCTTCCACAGGCCAGGCAGAGGCAGCGGGGATAAAGAGAGGAGAGAGAGATGGGGAGAAATAGAAAGAGAGAGCGAGGGAGTGGGAGAAGTTAGCGATTTGACTCCCTCGTTGTCAGTTAACTTTCAAAGTAAAACACCGGGATACTGTAAATGGCATAAAACGTATTCCCTCTACGATGTAAAGGTGGAATATATCTGATGTATATATAAAAACATCTTTGCAGACAATGAACGACTAAACCAACAAGATGTTATGCTCAGCGTTACCAAACTGTTGTAAATCTGTCCCCCCCTTTATTATTTAATGTAATTTGTTGAGCCTCTCCACCGCAGCTGACGAGCACCAACCGCTCTTGATTGGATCATGGAACTTGCTGCCCCTGCCGCTAAAGTGCTCCAGCGCGGTCCAGAAAACAAAATCTAGGGCTCTTCAATCCAGTGTACTCTGTGTTTTGTTGAAGATCATTAAGGGCACTCTATAAATAAATAGAACAGGTAGTTCACAGCGGGCCTAGTTGTCGGCCAACACAGAAAACACACTCGCTGTGTTTCACAACGACACTCGTTCAAACTGGATATTTCATCTCATCGCAGTTTAAAGGTCGATGCCACGATCTCGTCAAGTCTGTGACTGACGAGATGAATAATTATCACCTACAGCGTTAATGTATTTTTATAAAAATGTAAAAAATCTGTGTTATCCTCACAACACAGATCCCAGTGTTTCTGTTATATGCACTTTGCAGCATCTGCTTTAGAGTTTTTGTGAAATGTCATTAAGTAGTTAGACGACTGTGCGGAGCTGTCCGCTCCACTGAACCCAAAGAAACGGTCGTCCGCGCTCTCTCCACTTTGAGGATGAGCAACTGGAAAAGTGACACGACGTCAATCGCTCACGAAGTCCGGACGTGCAAATATGACAGCTACAGTATCTTTCAAAACAGCGAAATGGGGGAACTGAATGTTTATCGAACCACAAATGAGACAAGGATTAGCTAGCTAGAGCACCCCGCAGTCCTCCGCGCCACTAGGAGGCTACTTTGCTGGAAGGAGAGCGTACAGCAGCGGCACGCCCCCTCAGTTAGCGGCTTTAGCATCTTTGATTCAGCCGATGCCTTTTGGACTTGGATTGGTCAAGATGCTCATGTTGCTCTGTGCCTGCTGGCTAAAAAAGACAAGACAACTGCTTGCTAACACGTTAGCTGAAACTGATTTTGTGAAATTACTTTGGACTCTGTTGCATCGTCAGTTTTGTACTTTTTTTAAATGTGCCTCCCACAAAAGTTTATAAGCGGTGAAAAATGCCTCTCAAACACTGTTTAGACCAGTGCTGACACTATTAGTGCATCGATAAACAGCAACAACAAACAGAAAAACATCAACTTCCGTGCATAAGTTTGATCATTATGGTCAGAAATCACCTTTACAACACATTTAAAGACCAGAAACAGACACTGGTGAGCTTTTCAGCCGACCCAGTGACGTAAACGACTGCATTTCCTGACCTTTATTACCTTAGAACACCTTAGAAATCACAGAATAAGCAGGAAAGTGGAAAACCAGTTTGTTTTGACGCTAAACACATCTCTCCGTTGATCTCACAGATGCTGCAAACAGGTTCATCGGAGCAATAAGTACGGACAGGCAAAGGATTATCTTGCTATGTTGGCACACACCTGCGACAATATTGCACAATAATCCGCTGCCTCTAGGTCATCGTTGCTTAATTATTAATTAGTTTCAAACAACAGAACTGGCAATCACGAAGCACCAGCCTTTTCTTGTTTTACAGCAGACACAGATCAGACCAGGGGCTAATGGGGCTCTGGGGTCATAAGGTGCCAAATTAAAAGGGTAATAAACTCTTCAGCGGGCCATTGTGCGGTCGTGGTATAAATAGAAACCGGGAGTTCTGATAAAAATATTTTCCTCCCAACACAATAGTTGAATTCATGCGCGGGATTCACCCAGCTATGCAATGCGGTACACCGTGTATGTGAGTGCTGCAGTCACAAGCTGCCAATAAGTGCATAGGCCTGCTCTGTCACACAACAGCATGGGATTCACCGCCCAACCCATCCGCCAACAAGCTACCGCTGCAAACACACCCAGCGTGGAAGCTCGGAGAAACACTGATGAGCAACTTGCTCCTCCTGAGACAGGGAAGGACAGACAGGCAGACAGAGGGTCTGTCACAGGGCCTGGCCAACACCTTCCCTCTAATCTCATTTGCTTGTTATCAGCCCCATCAGGCTGACCTCGGCCACGGCAAAATAAATAAATAAAATAAGCCAACAGATGTCCATCAATTTGCCATTTGAGTTCTTTCCCCCCCTCCTTCCTCGGATTACTGCGTGACCAAAAATCATGCTTTAGTTTCAACCCCAGAAACAGACTGTGAGTATATCGAGTTACATTTGGATTTGAAGCATTTGGACGAAAAGAAAAGAGGAAATAAAAAGGGCCAAGATGACACATCAAAAAACCACAGATGAAGAAATGATTGTGGCCATTGTGTTGGCTGGCGGGTTGGAGGACAGGACTGTTTCAGGAGGCAGCAGACAAACCTCATCTGTGTCTGAACAAGGGCGGGAGCTATGGAGAAGACAATGCATTATTGTCTTCCCTCCTCCTTGAACCTGGCAGGAGCCCAGCACTGGCAGACAACACTATGCAGATAAATGCAGCCGATAACACTTTTCTCCTCCCCGAGCGAGCCAAACTGGCGGCTGCATGTGCACGTTCACCCCGCAAGGTAACGTGCGCTGTGTTGTAAAAACATTAGGGCATGGTGGACGCCCATCTGCTGACAGTGGTGGATGTGTTCAAACATTCCTGATGCTTGGGCATATGCGAATATCCCGCAACAATAAGCAATAATTGACTGCAAATTCAGGGCCAGATTTTATTTCTTTTGTAGGGGGGGATGACTTTCAATGCAAATTGACTCGCTCTGAGTGACTGTACAAATAATCTTTGACATACTGTGAGGAGGATAGAGCAATGAAAATGGGGTCAGTGGTCAGTGCAATGGAAATCGGAAGGTCTACAATGATGTGCTTAAAAATGATAATGATAAACATACTGTATCCTGCTACCAGACAAACCGTAACACCCTATTCATTCGTCTATAAATGCCTTTATTCAATTTCTTCTTGAACGTCTACGCAGCTGGTTGTTGTAACATGTTGTGCGACAATTACTGTATACACTCTGTATGTTATTGGGATAACATTAGCATTGGAGTGAACTAATAACAACGTACAGAGATGATTTAAATGCTATTTGCCTCGTTGGATAAAGGGTCAGGTGAGCAAAGGCCCAAACTCCACAAAAAAACAAGTCTATTTAGTCCTTTAATGGAGTGTTAATCCAAATTGACGCTCCTCTGCGGAGGTGTTGTGGTGGTCCCTCCATCAATGCTTCAAGTGTAAGGAATTATTTACGGTTCAGCGCAGGATTTAACCCGTTGATTATCATAGCACCGCTGCAACACTAGATGAATAGTGATGGTTGTGTCGGGCGTTCATTATAAACCCAAAGTAATCGTGTTTATAGTCTTTCACTGATTGTGTGATAGGGAGATTGTCACGGCGACGGCAAGGTTTGCACTAAAAATGACTGCTAGCAAAAATCTTAACATACAAAATTTGTCTCGCTAAAGGAAAGGAGAAGATTACTGAGCCGTGCATTCATTATATATATATACCCAAAGTAATCGCGTTTGCATTCCTTCATTCTCTTGCAGTGAGGAGAAGGCTTGCAGTGGAAATGGCTTTGCGAGATCACGATTTATCTGGCGTTTCTGAAAAGAAGATTACTGAGCCTTTTTTCCCCAACACGACCCATGTATGTATTTATAATGCTGCCTTCTACACAGTCTCCGTGCCCTGATGTAGAGTTACGTTTCTGAGGAGGACCATGTCCACGTAGCAGCTCAGTGCAGACACTCAACTTTACATAAATGCCATTTTTGGGAACTCAAACTACAACCACCAGTGATAAACTCACCGCTCCAACCAGTGCTATCGTCAAACGCACGAGTGGACAATAACAGAACATAAAACACAACACAACAGAAGGTATGGAGACGTTGAATATTTCCCGAGGTTGTAAAGAAAACAATAATTAGTTACAGATAAAGGAAATTTACATGACGCTGCTTAGACAGAATCTGGGGCTGTTCACCATATGGCGATCAAAGGGTTGGATTTATTGCTAAACCATATTTTTATTTACCTCTGCATCATTTTTCATAACCTCGCCATCTGATTCCAATTCACACGCCGGTCTCGAGTATTCATAAGGAGGCACACTACATAACAGATGGATCAAACGGACATCTCTTTGAAATAACAGATAGACCCCACGAATGGTTGGATTTGCGGCCGCGGCGCCGGATGATGAAATCTCTAGTCCTCATACGTAGCGATCATGAAGCTGCTTCTCTCTTAAGGAAAAAAGCTTTTGAGGATTGAAAACTGAGTCATCTTGAATCATTTTGAACTTAACGCGTCGATATGACTCTGATGATGGGTGGATGCTTTCCAGATTCCGGTTGCCAGATTGTGTCACTATCCCCTTTTGTGAGGATGTCAGTGGCTGAGCTTTAGGAGAGAAATTTGCCAGTCTGAATCATACGTGCCAAACAATTAATCTCTCTTCGAGCTGCGACGCGGAGAAGTCTTAGCCAAACAGTGAGCGTTTTCTGAAGAGGGGTCGCGACCTCTCCAGATACAATAAGCGAGTCGACAACAATAACAGACTGACAGCTAACACGACACACATTGTGGAGGCGAGGCATGACTGTGCAGGAAATGGCCTTTTCTGTGTCAGCACTTGCTCCCAGAAACAATACCGACCAGTTCTGTGCGGCAGTTTACGTCATGGCTGCTGAACCAATAAAGGGTGCTGGGAATTTTTTTGAGCAACCAAATAGAGGCAGATGGAGCATAAAGAATAACCAAAGGCAAATGACCGGTCCATCTAAAATGGAGCACATTAAACATCTGTGTGGTTACAGCATTTGTTTTTTTTAACTGCACGTTTTGTTCTTTTTCAGCAAAGTTCTTTTTCACACACAACTGCACGTTAGACAGTAACAATAGTGGGAGTTCCTCGGTGCAGCCGCAGTCCACTTGTGTTGGATTCTCATCAGCCTAAGTGCCTTGCTCAAGAACCATAGAAAAGAGCCAATCGGTTCGAATCAGATTGAATATGTTCAGTATTTAGTAAACAAAACGTCTGCATTTCTCACAAGAACGTAAGAAGTATCAGTTAATGTCACATTTTGAGTGAAATTGTCCTCTCTTGGTCCACTACGGCACTTCAGATTGAGCACAAAATGGCTGAAAATTGAGGCACTGCTGAGGCTACAGTACATGCGCCTCTTTGTGTCAAATATGAGGATTGTTGAAATTGCACAGTAATCTAGTTTAGCCTGATGGTGGGCTGATATTTGGGTGGCAGCACTGTCTGCACAGCTACGCTGAATGTTCAAACACTGCTCTCCCACCACAAATTTACCTCTTGTTTATAATCTTTTTTTCCGTTCAATACTGCAGAGGCAGATGGAGGATGAATTCACAGAAGACAACAAACACACTGAAGATGAGCTTGAGATAAACAACAACGGCAGCAGCATCACACACACACACACACACACACACACACACACACACACACCTACATGCAGTCTGATTCTATCAAAAATAAGAGCTTGATTGAGATTTAATTCAAAGCTGGGGTTTAATTGCTAATATCAAAGCATAATTAAGCTGATAAATCATGACTGATCTTATTGAATTAGGGATTGAAATAGCAGAGAACCTGTAAATTGTCAATGTCAGCTGAATAAGTGTTCTTAATTGGCCTACAAGTTTGCTTCAGATACTAATGAAACCCAACAAATTTTCATCCCCAAAAAGGAGTTTTGGAAAAAGAAGTCTTCATATGAAGTTGTTTTTTTTCTGTGCTGTGGCTGTTTACTGTTCTTCGAAGGTCATCTTGAACTTAAAATAGTATTATTATTATTAAGTATTTAGACAAGTGGGAACAAAGTAAACAAGTTCACAAATGTCTTTCTTTACATGGATGAAAAGGAAACTTATATATTTCCCTTCAGGCTCAATTCATGCTGTAAACATAGTGACTGAAAAATATGATGAAGACGGAGAGGTGAAGACGAGAGAGAGAGAGAGAGAGAGAGCGAGAGAGAGAGAGAGAGAGGGAGAGAGAGAGAGAGAGTGGGAGAGAGAGAGAGGGGACAGAAAGGAGGTTGTGAGAGACAGAGTGATCACATAATGCTAGCAAATCCAAGTGCACACAAGCACCAGCGTGAGCACTTGGATAGGTCCTAATATCTCCCTGTGCAATTCCCCCACACTTAGTCACACACACTCCTGTATGCACACACAGACTCGCTCTCCCTCTCTCTCTCTCTCAGACTGCATCTGCTGGAGCTAGTGGCTGTAGTTAAATTGAAATATTTCCCGGCGTGTGTCAGAAGCATGCAGAATGATAATTATGACAGATCTGATTAGGCGGGCCGAGTCGGGCGGCTCCGGGCTGCAGGTGCGACCTTGTGCATTCCTGAGTGTGTAAATAAAATTAATTACAAGCGTAGGGGGCGCGCAGCGCGTGACATCAGCGCGCACAGGGGGGACTCCCACGGGGGGCACCCTAATGGAATATTTTCCCCGAGTCTAATAATACAGTTGGTATTGACTTGAGGTAATTAGGGGGATCATTAAAGCGCTTTTCCCGGCGTATTTGCCTGCCTGATCAGATTAGCGAGAATGGGCCTCAGAACAAGCCCTGTGTGGTCTGTCAGGAGAAGTGGAGACAGTGGGAGAGGGTTAGCTAGCAAACATGCAGGAAAGAAAGAGCTAGCAAAATACTGTGCCTGTTACTGGGACAAGGGTAGCATTTGCTAACAAGCTTGCAAGAGTGGAGACTAGTAAGGTTAAGTGTGTGACGAGCAGGTTGAACCAGGGTTAGGCCTTCATAGAGAGAGGGCGAGTGAACTATTAGAAGAGTGCCAGCTCGGTTAACTAGTAAACTGGCTAACACCTGCTTCACAGGAGAAAACATTTGTCTTATAATATTGCATTAGAGGTGATGACGAAGAGACAATTTGGATTCCCGACAGTCGGGGCAGATTCCTAGTTTGGACTGCAGGCTAAGAGGCAGGCGGGGAGGAGGGAGTGGGCTGTGCAATTGGAGACAGATGGGGTGAGAGGTGGCATGTAAGGCGTAAGTGAGAGAGATGGCAGGAGAGACACAAAGTGCTCTGGGCATGCTCAGTGAGACCCAGGGTTCCTGCTAAGAGGAGGAGGGTTCGATGAGACAGGCAGTGAAGAGAAAACAGGCTGGTGGGAATTCCACTGTCCATTAAACAATAAGAGAAAGGCTCATTTCAGAGGGAGGGGAAGACTTACCGTTTGCAAGATAATTCATTCGCTAAATTAATTATTCAGACAGCTGGGTCTCCAGTTCAAGAAATTGTGTCTTTAATAATAGAGAGGATCTGGCCTAGCCTGTTTCCCATGGCAACCTAATAACCAAGCAGGCACAGGAGATAAATAAATAAATCAATTAATAAACAGTCACAGCCCTTTTAGATCCCTAGGGGTTGCGATTTGTCGCTCTGATCTGCCTAATTTGAGGGAGAGAGGTGTGGAGAACCGTGAGCTTACTAACAACAAAACAAAAGACATCTTGATGCCTTTCATGCCATCACACTGAAAATACAACTTACCTAAAGCGCCACAAAAATTCTCTGTGCTGCTCCAACACTTAGCCCCTAGCAGTCCTGGATATTAGATACTATCCTAGGATGTCATTTGATGCCATTTGGACACAACTCTTCATGCAAAACAAGACTTCTAACGCAATGACCCCGAGTGGCTTCTCAGTGACGGACAAACCTCTGAACAGTCACAATCCAGACACAGACACCCCAAAGGTCAGCCATCTGCCCCTCTTGTTGAGCAGCCATCGGATGGAGCAGAATGATAGAAGTGGTGTGATACTGTGTGTGTGTGTGTGTGTGTGTGTGTGTGTGTGTGTGTGTGTGTGTGTGTGTGTGTGTGTGTGTGTGTGTGTGTGTGTGTGTGTGTCATTGGTCCGGTCTGGTCGGGTCATGTGCTTAATATCTGAGATTAAAGCTAAGAAAAACGTTCAAGCCCCTATAAAACATGTATGACCTATAAGCGGATTCCACCCGTATCAGGAAATTAGTCATTTTCCAAACATGGAGGAAGCAGTTCCATTAATTCTGTCAGCCTCCCTTCCTACTTGTATCAGTACCCTCCACCCACCCACTCCCCCACCTCTCCAGACCAACAAGGCACCCCCCCTCCCCATCAAACCCCCCACCCTCCACTCCAGGGACTGCCGTGCCAGGCGGGTGCAGGGTGACAGATGGCATACACCAACCTCCCCCCCTCGCTCTCCCCTCTCTCCCGTACTGCACCAGCCCCCCGCCTGGCCCCCCCGGTGGCGCAGCGGCGGACCAGATCAGTGCCATTCTGTCTCATTAGAGCCTGGCTAATTAGCGTAGCCTCTTCCAGGGGAGAATGAGCGAGTGAGAGAGAGAGAGAAAGAGAGATGGGGAGAGAGGGCGGTGTTGGTGGCGGTGACTGCGTTCTGTACTCTTCTGGTCATTGAGGAGTCGGAGGGCTTTGAGCCCCGTGGTGCGCAGGGCTCCCAGGGTGCTTGTTTTATGACAGCAGGGACTCTGATTCCATCCGTTGTGCAATTCCTCTCAGGAAGTGTCGGGGATGTTTAGACATAAAAGTCGTGTCAAAGGAATGCCCCCAACCCGCTCCCGCCCCACCCTCAGCTAACCTCCCATTGCTCAGCTGAACATTAGCCGCCCTCTCTGCCGGGCTAGCCAACACAGAAAGCCTCCTCTGTTAATGTGAATGAAAACAAAGCAGCATAGGAGCTTGCTACATAGTGCTGTAGCCATACTGAGCCACTTAATAATGTTGACATCAACTCCGGGCTATCCAGATCATAGCTTGCACCTCCGTAGGCTAAAACAGAATGGGCCGTTTGGCGAATAGAGCTAATTCTGGCAGTGTCAGCGCTGGATTTGAACCAGTAACACACAGTTGTTTTCTCCAAGTCTGACATCTCCTGAAGCTAAATGGAGATGGAGCGTTCTTGGAGCATTGGATCAGTTTGAATCATTGAGGGACGGATCATGAATAATGATTCTGATTTTATCAGAAGACCAAATGTAATATCTGTCCTAATAAATCAGAATTGCTGCACGGATTACTTAAAAAAATACGTATGCCCAGACTTGAAGTGAAATGGCGTCCATTAATCTGATAAAGTAATATGGCTCGGGTTAGATTCACTGCTCTATAGTTACTACTCTGAATATGTGGCAGTAAAAGAGTGATTGAAATGCAACATTGAATATGGTGGTGGTGTGTGTGTGTGTGTGTGTGTGTGTATGTGTGTGTGGGTGTGTGTGTGTGTGTGTGTGTGTGTGGGGGGGGGGGGGGTTGTCTAAGGGGTGGCAGAGGCCTGCTGTGGTTACGAGCCCTAAGAGAGGACGGGATGGCTGCGTTCCAGGAATCCCCCCCTTTCCCAAACACACACCAACAGACTGAAACACACACATCCAAATGTGCCTGCATATAAACCCATATCTGACGCACAGACAAGCACACACACACACACACACACACACACATCTATACACACTCAGTGGAGCATGCACCAATCAGTAAACTCCTGTTTACTGCTTTTCTACCCAGGGGACCACTACTGCCTATGACCTCCTTCAACTCCACATCTCTTAGCTCCCTCCTCGTGGATCTCCATTGCTCTTCTCCTTCCCTTCTCTTCTCTGCTGCATCATCTGCCTCTCTGTGAACGAGAGGCTACCAACGATTACACGAAGAAACACTACATGGTACGCACATGCCCACACATATATGCGGGACCAGTACCAACGGATCCTAGGCTTGCGTAAGCATGCTGGGAAATCCTAAGCTGAGCTGAAGAGGTTGAACTGCACACCAAGCCGACAGGACGGTGCCAGCCTCAGTGATGAGGCCCATTCCCCACCCTCCCCCCATGATTATTTCCCTGGACCCCATATGGGCATTGTGCCAGTCCAGCCCATCCTCCATCCTCATCACCAAACACATCCACACTGCACTCCCAACCTCAGTAGCAGCAGCCTGTGCTGGCATGATACTCCACCCAAGGCTTGGATAGTGTTATTTTCTCCCTGCGAGGCTGCAAACCTCTCTGGACTTAAGCCGTCGTTTACAACGTGTCATTTAAAAATACATTTTGCTACGCTTCCTGGCTGACTGACTCACACTATAGTAAGCTCATGAACAATTAACTCCGACATACTCGACACACAGTATCCTAGCGCTGGTCCAATGGAGTAATCATTTCTTAAGTTCCAGCAGTGCCACCGACGCTTTTTTCCCCTGAATGAGCAGAAATAAGGAGCTAAAATGAGCGGCTCATATTAGACCAACACCTTATAACCTGCGTCACCTCCTTCCTGAGACCATGTTAGCATATGTGACACTTTATGGATAATAGTTATAAGTGTGAACAGAGGCAAGCACTGCTGTCTACAGCTGCAGATAGACCTTATTTTCATTATCGATTAATTACAGATTATTTTCTCCATTAATTTGTTGGTTAATAAAATGTCCAAACCCAAACATAAACCATAAAAATAACCACGTTTAAGACGCCAGAACCAGCAAAAGCGAGGCTTTTTTTCGCTTGTAAAATGACGGACTGAGCAGCAAAATAGTTTCTGCTAAATGTTCTGACAAAATGAATTAACAATATAACATAACATGGAAACCCTGTGGCTTCTAAGGGACAAAAGACTGCTCATCGATGGAAAAGACATTTCCAGCCATATTGCTGGACTGGTGTGAAATCACTATAGAATGATCTCCCCACAGCATAAAGCTTAATGGGGAAAATTACAATCTTATCCCACTTTAAATAAAAAATGCTGAATTTCATAAAATTATTGTTGAATCAGCAACTGAAAACTGGGTGCTGGTTTATGATTTTCAGGGTTCAGGGGTGCTGATGGGGAGGAGCGGGCCTGGCCTGGTCTGGTCTGTCCTGGCCTTGGCGGTGCTGGGAGCTGTGGCAATGCCGGCTGGGTAGTAAGGGGGGAGACCAGCTGCCCGGGGAGCGCCCATTACGAGATGGAGCCAGAGATAAGTGCTCTCCCAGGCCCCCTTTCACAGGCATAATTAGCACACTTCTTATCTGCTGCTCAATTCACATTCACACTCGCCTGCCATGAATGGAACGTGAAAGAGAGGCAGAAATCGGGGGAACGGGAGAGTTAGAGGGGCAAGACGTAAAGACGGGAGTGAGGTGGAGAAGGTACGGTGGAAACCTGTTCCCAGACAAACCTTCATTTGAGAAGAGAGAGACATGTGCGAGTTAATACTGCGACCGCCTCGCTCTCCCCCTTTCTCTTTCTCCATCCTCCCAAGGAGTCTTTGAACTCCTTAACAAAAACAGTGGTTTGTGCATCAAACTGCAATTTGGTAAAACAAAGCTATCTGAGGGTATAATCATCCTAATCAGCAAGAAAAAAATAAAGCCTTTGCAGATATTTCTAGATTATTCCGCCCTTGGTGATCTATTTCTCCCCCCGTCGTCTTCATCAGGCACAATTGTGGAAATCTTCTCGACTCCTCCTCCGACAGACACATGAAAACCTTTAATAATAACTCCTTAGTGCTGCGTTCTTTTAAATTGCTTTTAATATAGAGTTAAATTGGTGGCGTGTTTTCTCTTTTTCCCCCCGTCTCCGACACACACACACAAGCTTGTATTGTGTGAGCGCCCTGCTCTCTGGGAGAAGACAACAGGGGCCCCATCGTCTTACTGAGCGGAGCTAATATAAACAGGTTTGTTTGGTGTGGAAACAGTGTCGACTGCTAAATTCCAAACCCACAATAAAGAAGACATGTGTCATTACGTCGATAAATCATGGCAGTGATGCACTGAGGCAAGTTGTGCAACGGGCGGGAATGATTTCTACTCCTTTGCCTTTGACTGTATAAATATTAGGATGTCATATGAATCAAGTATAAAATGTTTCATTATCGTTTTAATGCTTTCCATATAGACTGCTGTATGTGTGTGTGTGTGTGTGTGCGTGTGTGTGTGTGTGTGTGTGTGTGTGTGTGTGTGTGTGTGTGTGTGTGTGTGTGTGAGTGTGTGTGTGTGTGTGTGAGTGTGTGTGTGTGTGAGTGTGTGTGTGTGTGTGTGTGCTCCTCAGTTCAAGGATTAGGACATTTTTCTGAACATGTCTCTACACCGAATAATCTTTATTCTCTCTGATTATTGCGAGAGATCCATCAGCCGTGTGTGTGTGTGTGTGTGTGTGTGTGTGTGTGTGTGTGTGTGGACACTTTGAGCAATGTATGCATGCAGATTTAGAGTTTCACATTTTGGATTTATGGCACATCGATACTGCTGTAAGAGCTAATTTACAAAGTGAGATCTCAAGAAATGATTCACAGCATTCAGACATTATGATGTTAAAAAACCGTAGGTGAAATAAATCCTTGTTGGACAAAATGATGACATATTAAAACACTGGATTTTGGATAGTGAATAAAGACGATGCTTAGATGGTGACTGAAGAAAGATAGCTCTCCATATTTTGCAACTGTAAGTGTCAATTACGTTCCCTGCAGGACGACGATGACCGGGACTCTACGGGACAACAGAAAACCCCAAAACACAACAGTCCGGGATATACAACAAAACAAAACACAGCCTTTCTGCTCCTTTTTCATTCAGTGAGGTGTTTAGTGTGTGTTTCCGTACCTGGCTCTTGGAGGCGGCCACCTTTGCGAACAGCGCCTGGGAAACTTTGGCCCTCTTCATCTCCTGCTGGATCTCGTCGTAGATGGTGGAGTTGATGTTGAGGATGCAGCTCTCCGTTTTGCCGTTCCACTCGCTGGGCAGAGGTGAAGGTTTCACCTGGTGGACGAAGCGGAGGCAAAGGAAATTGGGAAAAGTTGGACACGAAATCATGTTCCATTTAAAACTGAATTGTCCTTTGGATTTGATTGATTGTGGTTGTGTGTATGGACTCAGTTACTGTACTCTTCCTGAAGATATTTTTTTTTCACATCAGCAAGGGGCATGTGTGACAACTACTGCGTGTCTGTATGTAACAAGATGCTTGACACCAAATTAGGCTAAAAAACGCACACACACACACACACACACACACACACACACACACAAATACAAAAAGCTCTATTTGACCTAGTTATCAGCATTAGATGTAATTAAAATCTAAAGCTTTGTAATAGTGTAAAATATAGTGTATTAGACAAACACTCACATGCTGCTCACAGGCATTTAAATACTGAATAGCAATGGAGTAATAATGTCTCAGTGTGTCCATTGTCTATGAGAATGTGTGCATTCAGATAGGTGGAGGTGTAGAGGTGAGGTGAGGTGGGTGGAGTTATTTGCTCACAGGGGAAATGCCCACTGGGGTTCGGGGATTCCAGTCCTCGGGCCTTACGCTGTTACAGTCTTCCCTCCGGGGCTGCAGAGTGGGGAACACAGCACAGACGTTATTTGTTCAGGCTCAAATGAGAAAAAAAATAAAGGCTAAAGCATACACACACACACTCATGCATGCACACAGCCATCTCTGTCTCACACACACACACACACACACACACACACACACACACACACACACACACACACACACACACACACACACACACACACACACACACACACACACACACACACACACACACACACACACACACACACACACACACACATAAGTGTAGATTACACCCACACACGGCTCCAGCGTTACTTTGCTCAAAAACACTTAGATGTGTTGTGAGAAATGTTATTATTCTTGTGTCAAGCTGGTGATTAAAAAATAAATGCAAGTCAAATGAAATCAAATCATCTTCATTCAGCGGCTTGTTGCATCTTGACAAAAATCCTTTGACAAGGTAACAAGTATCCTAATAAAAGCATTACCCACGAACCATTAGCATATGAATCATTCCATACGAGCCCTTTTGAAAGGAGACATCAGCAGGGTTGGGCACGAGTACAAGTACATTCAAATAAAACCATAATAACACCAACAGCTACTAACTCCCGACACAACCTGTGATCAAAAAACATATATAGATTTGTCTAGACATCTAATATGAGCTTCTTTATATGTTAAAGACAATCACATAATCCTCAAATTTGTGGTGAAACTGGAATGTCAGAGAGTATCTGGGCCTTTCATCCTGTTTTACGACAGCTCGCCATGGGCTTGTCAGTCTGAGCGGTAGGTTACCATGTCGGGCTAATTGTTAAGGCTGGGACGTGCACTAACTGGCTTTGGGGGAGTTGAGCCGACCCATCAGCACACGTGAGAGAAACATACCTCTGCATCTGTTTTTATGAGGCCAATAAAAACCCTCCTCTGTCTCTGGCTCAATTGCCACCCTGGCTGATTTATGTGCTTAAATTCACAGCACACTGCTCCATAGGAGAGGCTGGCAGATGGCCAGGTGTATGAGTGTGCGAATGCGTGTTTGTGGGTGTTCGTGTGAGAATTGCCTTGTGTAGGTCTACATGATAAATGTTGATGGGTTTGAGTCATACAGGTGAAGTATATTAAGCCTCAAGATATTCTATTGATGTGCCAACAGTATTCTGAGTGATGTGAAAGTAAAAACTACACACCAGAAGCTTTGAGTTTTGGGTCATGTTTGAAATAGTGTGTGTGCCGAGTAGTAGTCATTGTGTTTATTGTTCAGCTTGCAGATTTCTTCCTGGGTTGTTATACACGTCTATAGCTCTGTAAGCTGCTCCCAGATATACTAAAAGACCCTCTGTACATTCATTCTGTAAGGACGTAGCTCACTAGTCTCTAAAACCGTGTATAACACATTAACACACATGACAATGTCAGGAGAATCAGGTCGCCCTTTCACACATGCAGCACAAAACAGGAGATTCCCCCTGTTAGATGCGTTCTAATTTACTGGAAATACTCCGTTTGGTCTAAACGAAGGGTTGGCGTCTGAGTAGAGCGCGCCGGAGGTAGAACACGATGGTCATAGTCAAATAGTCCGCGTCTCTTCCTGTTCCTTGAATTGATAAGGATTGGCCTGTACCGACAGAAGTTCCTGAACCTCGTCGTCTCTCCAGTTTTTGGTTGTTTTTTGTTGCTGTGTTTGTGTAAATCACCCGTCTTCTTCACCCTCGGATGCCTGTTTGTTGTTTATTGTGAGCAGCATGATAGACACGTCATCAACACGCCCGCTCACTCATTGTGAATCCTCTGCGTAATGAGTGGCTCTATGGAAACATAGGCTCAATCGGAGATGACACGGTCTTTGTCCTCGAGAGCTGGCAGGTCAGACTGAATCCAACTGATTCAGACATTTGTGTTCTCACATACAGCGTCGCCGTGATGTCTGGATAATTTCAGGTTTACGGTGCATGTGTGAGAGAGAGGCATAATTCACCTGATGTGATTAAAGAAAATCTAAAAACTCATCGTTCCAAACGCTTATCTCTGCATCTGGGATGTTAATAAAAACATTAACGGTTGGTGATCAAGCCAAACAAAACACTCTTGTGCAAACCTCCACCCTCTCACTCTGAATCTCCGTCCTGCGCTGACACAGCCTCTGATTGTAAAGATGAGCTGTGAACTGCAAAGTGGCTCTGCAGAAGTTCAGCACCACTGCTTCAGAATGCGACTCTTTCTTTTTTAGTTTTGCAAAGACAGCAACTGGCATCACGCTGAGCAGTTTCAGAGGGGAGGCTCTATTCTGGAGATGGGTGTGCGTGGGCTTCTGTCTTTCTTTCTTAAATAAAAACCAAATCTTCACTGGGGACTGGAGGACAGAGGAGGCCTTTGTCCGCCTCTCTCACCTCCCAGATGCAGCTGACCGCACTCCAAATAGGCTTAAGTGGTAGAAAGTTGCCACATACCTTTCGAATGAGGGACACTGGTTTGCGGTGATTTTGAAAACGGGACTGACAAAAGGATGTTTGATCTCTCCAGGAGCTTGTCATCACTGAGTGAGCTTTACTTTTAAAACAGGAGGGCTGTTAATGCTGCCTAATGCAAGATAAAAGGTCAAAATTTGCACAAAAAAAATTATCCATCATTTGTGCACCATTCTCACCTGTGTGGTGAGGGCGGGGATGGTGTAGAACTCATTTACATGCAGGGAGAATGTAAAGTACGCTCGCTGGTGTGCACGGTGCAAGAACGAATGGGGTTTTGTTCATGACACGTGCTTCCAGACAGGTAGCAGCCTGATACAATGGTGGGGAATGTGAGGTGTGTATGAAAACAATGTGCTGGGGTGGTGCTTGTATCCACACTTGATGTTGAACAGTGCATGAGTGTGTCTGCGTTTGTACACCAGAAGCTTGTACAAACTTTTTTACATTGTAATACACTAAATAAGTTACACTGTGTTTAACCTCTCGCTCCTGGCAGCATGACGGGATTAAGTACATGACACCACCACAAAGACAGTGAATTCCTTCTTCTTGAAAACAATCCAACCTGCTCGCACACCTGCATTCCTCATCTCAGTCCCCACTACAGGTAAACACACTCACAATGTTGAGCCAAGCATTTTACAAACGTCATTTACCATATTTTTTTAACTATAGGGCGCACTGGGTTATAAGGCGCACTGTCGATGAATGGGCTATTTTTGATGTTTTTATATAAAGCGCACCGGACTATAAGGCATTAAGGAAAACAGTCAGATAAGTCAGTCAGTAAAGCGTATTATTGAGC
Organism: Echiichthys vipera; assembly: GCF_963691815.1. Lineage (NCBI taxonomy): Eukaryota > Metazoa > Chordata > Actinopteri > Perciformes > Trachinidae > Echiichthys > Echiichthys vipera. The sequence goes on from NC_139833.1 coordinate 4,031,183, forward strand.
GTATTCACAATAACTCCCAACCTTGTTCAGTTGTAACGCGTGCCATTTGACAGGGGGCACTTTGGGGTCCTTACACACACACACATGCCGTAATATGATGGTGAAGCACAGTTTGTATTACTCCGCGACGCTCCTGGCAACGGTAGCCGTAATGCCGCAAGCGGTGCGGCTTTGTAGTTTACCAAAGTCGTACTAAAAAATGTTTTACTTTGCGCCGTGTACCACACAAAATCACTTTGAGGTCAGTTAGGCACAACCAGAATTTATACATTTATAAGGCGCACTGTTGTTTTTTAAGGCTTTTAAGTGCGCCCTATAGTGCAAAAAATACGGTACTATGTATTTACGATGAATGAATGCAGCCATCTCTCTTCTTGTTGCATGCTTTCTGAACTAAGGCTGCACTTTTGCTCCGTCTTTGATGTATAGATTATCTCTCTTTTCAGCTGTTGTAACTTTTATGTCACAATAATTCTTGTTAGTTTCTAAATATCTCTCTGAATCAGAGCTGCTCTGGAGGGAGAAACTAACAGCAAACATGTTTTGTTGACTGTGCAAGTTAGCTAGCTGGCAAACTTAAAGAGTATGCGACGGCCCAGTATGGTAACAAGGTTGTGCATTCGAGGATTTCTGTTTCCCAGACTTGGATTCTGCGAGTGAGAGTCTCAGCACATCTGGGCTACAGAGAGAACTGTGAGAACGGGGATTGGTGGTCTTGGGCTGCTTTGTGTTTTCACCAGGTTGCTGCCACTGATAGTGTTTGTTGACGGCGGAGAACAAATGCTAATCTTTTCCTTTTCAAAAGCATCAGACAAATCTGTATTGAGTGATCTAGCAAATGATTTCCCGTTCTTCTCTCTATGATTGTTGTTCTCTTTTAGAAAGTGAGTAAAATAATGCCCGATTACTTTAGGTGCATAATAGATGCTAAACACTGCGTTGTGATGCGTGGCACATTCACGTGTGAATCTGCTGTCATCTCTTGTCTTTATATTCTGAAGCGACTTTGAACAAACATCTTATTACAGCTTATTAAATATTTTTCTAAATATAGAACAGCTCTGCCTCTAAGAACTGTTTGTGAAACAAAAAGACTCCAGTTTACTAATTAGGTAATGACGAGTAATATTCAAGATGTCTGCCACATTAAAGCAGGGGTACTGCAGAATAACATGATCTCTGGTACCTGTACAGGTCGGCTGGGTGGCGTGCTGATGAGTGGAGGGGCGCCCATTGCCGAGGCTGCTGTGAGGCTGCGCTCCCTCTCGTCCTGATAGATGCGATCCCGCTCAACCTCTGGCAGCTGCAGGAAGTTCTGCATGGCGCGCAGGTTGACTAGCAGTGACTGGGACGCCGTTTTAGGGTCTTCCTCCTTGCGTAGAATCTCGGACAGCAAGCCCTGTGTGATGGGGTGGGAGGAGAGAGGGAGAAACCAAAGAGAGTTAGAAAGATGGAGTGGAGGGTGTGTAGCAGCAGAGGAAAATAAAAGACCAGAGCTCCCAGAGAGGGAAGCATTTGGGTGGTGGGGGGGTCAGGGTGGCATAATCACATTAGAGGATCCTGAAATAAGACAATAAAGGATAGCCAGGAGTGTAAATGGAGACGCTAATGACAATGGAGATGTGGCATTCTTATATGCACTTAAACTGCAAACCAATTCTGCCTTTTAGGGACTTTATTTAGACCAGCTTTTACTCCACATAGTGTCTCTGTAGAGGCAGGTGGGCCACAGGCTTTTCCTGTCTATCTGCTTTTCTTTCCCCCGGATAACAAACACCTCCCCCAGACTCAACTGTCTCTGCACTCAGCACTCACACCTTCCATCAATATTGCTGTAAAATCACGAGTAAACTTCTCGCCCTCCTGCATATCGTCACGACTACTCTATACAGAGCTTTTGTCTTGGCTTTAAAAAAACACAATTCCTTTCTGTTGTTCTCTTAGCATCGATGATCATTTGTGTATGACAGAGCCCTTGAACCTACACACTTTGTTGTGTGTATTTCCGCAGATCTTGGACGTGTACTCAGAGCCATATGTTGCTTCTGATAAGAGCCGCAGCTACTCGCCTGAAATGTGAAAGTCTTGTACGGCGGGCAATCAGCGTATCCTCTGTTTACTTCTCAATAGCGCTCAATTCCATCATTATGAGATGGCGATGGCTCCATTATCAGAGACTTGTGATTAGGCCTTTTCATCAGCTCTTGGCCACACACTGTGCAAGCCATCGCTCCGCTTCTCTCACCATCAATAGGTGTGATTTGGTAATAAAACAAGGTGATGGGGAAAACATGCTCATGCTTTTTATTTATTTTTGCATAAGTCTGCAAAAGCATGCGAGTTCTCTTGGGGAATGAGTGGAGTTGCAAAGATGTGTCTGACTATTAAAATGCATATGTGTCACGTTTAAAATGGTAGGTCTGCGGTCTCCAGACAAGTATGAACAGATACTCACGCGCCATTTGACTCACGGTGACGTTTTTATGGCAACGGGGGACTGAGCACTTAATGTACACAAGTATTCAGGGGATAGGTTAGTGGCGTAACTAAGCAGCGTTTGTTCTGTGTCTGTCTGTGTTTGTGTGTGTGTGTGTGTGTGTGTGAGCTGCATTCTTTAGTGTGTGCATGCTTATCATTTTTCCCCATCAACTCTTTCTGTCTATCTCTTTGGTCAATCAGTTCCTTTTCCAAAAAATAAAAATAAAGGCCTTAGTTCCTCTCCTCTGTCTGATCCACCCTCTGAATCGACAGCAGCCCCTTCATGTCACTACTCGACCCCCCCCCCCCCCCCACACACACACACACACACACACACACTTCCCCTCTCGTTTTATTAACACAGACTCATGGAAACAAAACACACGCCTAATAAATAATCCTCTAAAGGCAAACTCTCCAACGTCACATTGGGCTAATTCCTCATATGAGCCACAGATAAGACTGTTTGTGTGGGAGCCTGCACAAAAACACAACTGTCTGATTTGAACATATAACACACACACACACACACACACACACACACACACACACACACACACACACACACACACACACACACACACACACACACACACACACACACACACACACACACACACACACATTTTTGGGGTTGCTGTACGTTCTAATTCTAATTCCAATAGATCCTTATCAGTTTCATTTTTCCCCTTTTTGATACACAGCGACTTCAAAGAAAATGGAGTTGTAATGAGGTTTGCTAACACCTCCTTCCACCCCCACACCCCCACACCCCCCCATCTAATACAGACAGTACGTCTTAAGACATTATCGCTGCCTTGAGTGTGTGTGTGTGTGTGTGTGTGTGTGTGTAAGGCCTCTGACTATAAACTGAAACCACATATTTTGGCAGCGAGCGATCGCACGCCATGACCGAGCCTGGGTCTTTCACATGGCGGGCTGCCAGCTGTCTTGAAGTACAGTACAGGTGCTGGATTACTGGAGTGAGAATTACGCACGAGATATAAACTGTGGAAATAAAACCGGTTCAAACGTCTTTCTCTGGTATTTCTCCGGAAAGAGGTTCCATGAAATTGTTTTATTAATCCCTCAATGTGATGTATTTACCTTTCAAAGAGGTCGCTGCTAGTTTTGTGTAGTTTGGTTTCAAAATTGGGAATTTCGAAAAATTTGAAATGTTGTTTTCAAGAATAATAGAACTTTATATTATTATCTAGTTCGACAGTCGGTCAAAACGAAAAAAAACAACAACTTTAAAGTAACTTTTAAAGGGCTAAATTACATAACTTAAAATTAAATTAAATTAAAATACTGGTATCTATATCAGCGAGGACCATGGTCCACGCACTGATTTGATTTATTTTTTATTTTTTTGAGTTTCAGAGGCATTTCTGACACTTATCTGTATTTAAAGAACAGTAATTTTAGTGGGGCCACATGTTTTTACAGGTACTGTTTGTACTTCAAACTTACAGACTGGGACATGAAATTAAAATGTATATATTCAAAAAAATCCACCTTAAATGATATAGAAATTATTGGATGCTATTCACAATAACGTAAAAATGTTAATATCAATGTACATTCATCCATATGCAGCACATGGCAGCTTTTGCCAAGAAATTTGATATCAAATTTCATGACAGACGTCAGTTACGTTGACGTGGATTATTTATTATTATTATTATTATTATTATTATTATTATAGCATAAAGGAGAATGAGGCGTTGGACTGAGATAGCAGCTTCTACTGCCCATAATTTTATTACTGACGTTTTTGTTAGTTAAATTTTACAGTTAAAGTCATTTTAGCCCATCTGTCTTTCTTCCTCACCTGGGTTCGGTTGAAGGCCACACGGGCGAAGACGGCCTGTGAGATGCCGGCCCGCTTCAGCTCGTCCCTCACCCATTGGTAAATCTCGACGGACACCTCTGTGTTTGATGCCACCTGTGGCTCCATGGGCTTGTTGTGGGAGTTGCGGTTGACAGGTGGGTGGTTGAGGTACTGCTGCGACAGGGACTGCTGCGCCAGCAGTCGGTTCACTGCGTACTGCTGGTTGAGGATCTGTGCCATCACAAGCTGCTGGTTGACCAGCTGGGGGCTGATGGGCGTGGAAACCAGGCCCGGGTGGTGCAGGCCGGGAAGCTGAGGCTGTCGGCCACCAGTCTGGCCACTGTGTGGTGGCGGGGCGTGAGTCATCGGGGGCACCGGTGAGGAAGGAGTCTGCTCTGCTGTGCTGCCGGGGATGGGCTGCTGCTGCTGGGAGAAGCCCAGGTGGTTGTGGTTGTGGTTGTGGTTGTGGCTGTGATTAGAGCCAGGTGGAGAGAGGTCGGACAGGCCATCCATCTCTGCTGGAGGAGTGAGAAGAGAAACAAGCAAAGAGAGGGCATCAGTGGAGGGCAGACAGACAGACAGTCTAAGTCAAACACCACAAGGAAAACGCAGGAGGAAAAAACGTAACCACAAGGGTGGGGAATTCAAAATAGTTAAACCGTAACCTCTAAATTGTGAACATCAGTTTGGTGTCACCGTAGCCATACTCTGTAATCAGACGAAATAAAGCAGATCTCCTCTGCGTGGGACCAAACTTCAACCTCAAATAAATCTTAGCCTTCAGCTAACATTCCTCTTTACTTTCATGACAGAAAACTTGTTTCCAGCACATATTTGTATCTAGAAACCCAAACTACCAGCTAAAACATACAGGGGTTTAGTGTCTTTTCTATAACCAGTGCTCTTCACAGGATCAGCCCAAGATGGCAACGCAGATAAAAGAGCTTCATTGTGTCTGACCTGTGTCTTCCACAAGCCATGCCTTCGAAATTAAGTTCAGGACGTCTGTGGCCTCATCATGTGAAAAATAAATCTTGGAGAGACAGTGGAGTGTGTGTAGGTACAAGGCTAGTGTGTGTGTGTGTGTGTGTGTGCGTCCAAAACGGCAGAAGCAATGCTGATAAATCGGATTCTCTATTTACATCCTTAATTTTAAAATAAGGAACACAAGCTAGCCAATATGGCATTTTTACGGCAGGGTGGTCTGAACATAAATGTAGGGAGCGGCGATCTGAGACAGAAGAAGAACATCTGAGGATACGGTGTGAGGAGACTTGACTTGAACTGTCTGCGAGACTCAAAAGAAAAATAAATATATGTGCCGTCACTTAATGGCATTTGGGAGATTTTTGTGGCGTTTCTTGCTTTGGGAATCTTTAAGTCCATAATGGCTGCTCTGGAATATTTTAAGACAGGTTTAAATGATGTGCTTAGGGGATGAAAACAATGATTTAACATTCAAAGTACTACCCACAGCGAAGGGAATGAGCATTTGGAGCCGCTGAATGTTTTCAGGTTTCCGCCTCTCTGTAAGGAATCCACATATGCTGAGGCTTTTTGCGTGCTGGGTGAGAGTGAGCGAGTGTGTGAGTGAGAGAGAGCAGGAGTGAGTGAGTGACTGCGTGAGTGAGTGAGTGAGTGAGTGCGTGAGTGAGTGAGTGAGTGCGTGAGTGAGTGAGTGAGTGAGTGAGGGGGCAGCATTTAAGAATTCATATGGATGGAAACATTAGCACCCTAGAAGTGTGCTGTGGCCTCCACATCCCACAGAAAAGCATCGTATGAGATTGTGAAAAGCGTAAATTGGTGTTATGGGGAAGGGGGGGGGGGGTGTCTTCAACAAGCTGAATTTTTCAGCAGATGATAGATTAAGTGGATGGATGTTTTCCAAAAATACCCACAATAATCGTGTGTTTGAGCTGCCTGTTTCTTAACTGTCAGCAAGCACAAAACACGCGGCCAAGACGGGTCTATTGAGCGTTTGTCAAAAACAAACGATGTGTGTGTGTGGGGGGGGGAGAGAGACAAAACAAAAAAATCTTGGTAATAATCACATCTTTTCCCATAATCCCTGGCATTCCCTGGCTCTGATGGTATGGCGTGTCTATTCGCTCATATGTGAATGTGTGTGTGTGCATATGCTCGCTCGCACAGACTGCTGGGGGGCATGCTCACAACGCACAAACACACAGGCACACGGAGGCATTTCCATGCAAATTGAAAAGAGAAGGGGTGACAGAAGAGCATGGCAGGCCCTGGGAGAAAAAGGCTGCCACAGAAGCGGGAGTCCTCGTGTGGAATCCTGCCACAAAAGAGCCCCGGATTAAACACACAATGGGAATGGGATGTGGGCTGAGGGAGGGAGGGAGATCAGGGAGAGGGAGAGAGAGAGAGAGAGAGAGAGAGAGACACACACACACAAAGTGACCCAACTCTCTCTGCTGTGTTGGCTTCCCTGCACTAGTGTTGCCACCTCAAAAGAAGAAGAGACACCACATTCGCTGGCAGCCGGCAACAACACTTCAGCTGGCAGAGCAGTGGAGTACCTCGCCAGTACCTGTGACCAGGTACTTATTCCCCTTGACTTCAGGCTCAAACTGCTTGGTAAATGCAGTGTGGTGAAGTAAATGCAGAGTCACATTTAACGCCACTGCCAAAGCACCAAGGGATGACCGTGCCACTCTCTCTTCCAGCCTTCAAACCTGGCACTTCACCAGGACTTTCTCCTCCTGCCATTCGTGGCCACATACAGCAGGCAGCAACCTGTCATGAATATTGAGGTCGGGGAGAGTTGCCGAGGGCGCGTGTTTGGCACCTGAGGCTCGTGTGCCAAGGTTTTTCTGTCTGAGGCTTGGCTAACATGGCGCATGGGTGCTTGAGTTTGTGCGGCACGTCTTGAGATGTTATCGATGTTTCCGAGTACGAGTGCAGGTGGTTTTTGTTCTTATCATGGTTTGATGTCCCCAGAGAGAGCACGCACAAATAAAATGAACAGTTTATGCTTCTTTAAAGGTTTAAATATTTTACGGTATTGAGGTTGAAATGATGATGATGCCATTTTGAAGGATGAGAATTGTTTCCAAACCCCAGATAGAGTATGAGCAAACCGAGTAAATAAAAGATTTTTCATGTTAATGTGACTTTAAAGTGCTATTTGGGTTTTTATATTAAGATTAAGATTTTAATTGAGATTCAGTTTAACAAAGACAGGCAGTAAGGTTAGGTATTAAGGATGGCATGCAGCTCCTCACAAGTTCGACAAATCAGTGTGTGTGTGTGTGTGTGCGTGTGCGTGTGTGTGTGCGTGTACCCTTGTCCCACATCTATCACAATGGGTCAAAGCTTGTTTTTCATCAAGGCTGTGAAAAGTCTCAATGTCCTCCAAAGTGAAAAAAAAAGGATGTGTGTGTGTGTGTGTCCATGTTGCGACATACCGAGTGCATTGGCGCGGGGGCTCTCACGGAGGACACACGTTCCCAGGTAGCCCTCCAGTTGGGAGGGTTGGCGCATGCCTGCACATCCGGATGGTAGGACGCACACACACACACACACACACACAGTGACAGTCATACAAACACAGTAGTGGGGAAAGAAACACACAGATTAGGTTTTCTACTCTCCCACTCCAACTAAGCAGAAATATGACATTTAAAACAGGCCACACCAGCAGCTGCAGCGGCCCCATTTTTAGGAAAATAAAAGCCGACAGAAAACAATTGTGACAGAAAATGTGTAGGAGTATGCAAGAGAATACACAAGTGCAGCAGGTCTGAAGTAAATAATGTTCTCAGCATATGTTGCCACTTTAACAGAAGAGAGGAGGGGAAAAAAAACACATAAGATATGATCACAACACGCTATTTGCATGGAGGCTGTGAAAACATTTTGATATAATATCTCATCTGTCATCACTGCGAGCACTGGCGAAGAAAAAAGATTGTTCAACAGATTGTTAAAGCTGATATCTCAACATTACACTGCTTTATGAGCCTTGCAGCAGAGTGGTGTTCTGCTTAATCAAAAGACATAAAAATATATCGGAATTCTATCTGCAGCTGGGGTGCTCGTAGTATCACGTAGCCTCATTTCCTGGTGGGTCAAAGGGGATTTTTTTTAAGATAATATAAAGCATGCGTTGTTAGAGGCTTGATAAGAAAATCTAATTGAATTTCAGACTAGGCGGTGGCCGGTTGAAGTCATTGCTGCCTTTTGTTCGTGGAGATGGTGAGGCGTTATACTCGCTCGCAAACAAAAATAAAAACAGTCGGAGGCCTCAATTTGGCTTTCGCATTAGTGTTAGTTAAAGCAATAAGGGATAAATCAAAGATAACACTGTGTTCAGCTGTAAAACAGTGCGGAGTAATCTTGAATTATTAGATAACAAGATAAAAATGTATTTCTGGTTCATGCAACAGCAGGAAGACAAAGAGACGGTTGGTTAGAGAACATATTGTAATGGCGACTGGTGTGTGTACGTGTGTGTGTGTGTGCAATGAGACAAAAGTGTGAGCGCCATACTTTGCGCCCCTCCGTTTTGCTTACCCATCATATCTTTTGTCTTCTTGAAATGTTTATACCAGCGCCCAAATTCCTGACACTTCGCCGCCGACACATTTGCATAGTAAGTGCTGTTCACAATGGAGGAAATCATACTCTGAAAGAGAGAGATTGATTGAGAGGGAGAGAGGACGAGAGAGAGAGACTTTAGACTCTCGTCGTGGAAAATACAGACATAATATTAAAAGCTTGTGAAACATGCAGCAACACTGTAGCTTGTCAAAACAAATAAAAGATAGGGACACGGTAAAAAACCCAGCACTATAAAAAAAGCCAACTGAAAAAGGATCAAGACATGCAGAAATTTTTGGATCTCATCGTCCACAAGGTGAAACAAATTAAATCAAGCAAGGCTTTATCTGTTCTTTTTTATCAAATGCCGTTGAGTTTGTCTGAACATTTGTTTTTTATTTCAGAGTGGGTATATCATAAGGTCAACTGTGTCGGCTGACGTCGAGAGCAGACGGCAGGAAATATATTTACGTTCAAAAGGGAAGACGGTTATTGAATATCAGCATCTGTGGAGTCGGCGATGTAAACAGATAAACCTCTTTATTTATACAATCTGTTAAAGACGGCAACTTCAAGCGGGTCCAGGGCCTCACGGAGCATGTCGTTTTCCGATGCACGTTCGCTCCCGTCTCCGCGTTCACAGTCGATTCTTTGCCCTCTCTGCATTTACTTCACCCGTCCTCCTTCGCCTCAGAAAAACAAAGAGGCAATATTTTTCTTTCCCTTCCAGTTTCATTAAAATGAATGTTTTAACACCTTGCCGGCCTCCGGGCGAATAGCGAGGTTGCTGCAGAAGAAATTGTTTTTGATTGTTATAAATATTCAAAAGAAGCAAACCATCTGTTTTCAAATTACAGGTATGCCATCTTTATCATTTTCTATAATATATGCGCTCGGAGGATGGTGAGGGGACCTTCTGGCAGAGCAGCACGGAGGTTCGAGCACAATGCACGGGCTGAGGATGATCCTAGTTCTCCAGCTTTTCCGGCACAAAGGATGAGGGTGAAGGATGGCAGCTGTGCCATCAGAAAGGTCGATCTGACTGTGAACTCCTGACCTCGCTATTAAAGCTCTATGCACTGTCCTCTTTAACGATTAAAAGACGCTGGAAGTCTAACACATGTCCAACCGGAACACAACACAAGGCTTTAAAAGTGGCACAAATACGATCAGAAGTTCCAGCAGGACCCAGGTGGACACAAGTTCCCTTTGTCAAACTGCAGCAGGGAGGGATCTGATCGAGGTTGGACTAAAGCAAAAGCTACTCAGCTTTACACACTGTTTTAGTCTTGTCCTACAAACAGTTACAGGATGGATGTTTGTGGCAAATAAAACCAGAATAAAAGCAAAAGTTGTCAAAGACCATATTCCAGGATATAGGTCATATACGCCAACTGGATATTCTAAATAAGGTATTTTTCTGAATGTAGCATTTTCCGACTGAGACGTGTGTTATATGCAATGTTATGCAGGATTTAGAATCATTCTTTGGCCGTGCATTCAGCACAAACTCGGGGATCACCGGGTTTTTGGAAATGCACAACACCGACATTTTCAAGAAGGTGGTTGAGGGAATTTCCAGCAGTGGAAAAATCCTATTTTGCACAGCTGTATGTAAACAGGAATATTCAATTTTCATGAATGCCACTGATATTTCCCTTTTCATAAGAAGGGCAAAAATAAGTGTAGGCATTAACTGTGTTAGATGCCACGTCTGAAAACGAGTCTTAAGTCCCGAAAGACTCCGCTTGACATGGATGTAACCAAGGATTACAGCAAGAAACCACTGGTGAGCCTGAAAAGGTGTCTACAATGTATCAAATTAAGTATTATATAGCTTTAAAACTGCTCTATGCCTGAAATCAGGCACACAAGGTAACAACTTAAAGCCCTGTGTGACTCTCAGCATACCTTCTTGTAGCAGGTAGAGTCAAATGTGTTTGCTCTTTGTCATGCCCATTTAGCAGCTGGGTGTAAATGTGCTCAAACCATGCTGTGGTGCATCATGGCGTCATGATGAAAAACAGGGTGAAGAGGTCTGTATTTGGACTTGTGCACTGTATAACAAAGCAGTCTTTAATAGATCTTCTGAAAAGGCTTCATTCATTGAAAAGCCCAGATAGAGTTCAGGTTAGGGTGAGGAAGTCGGAATTGCCCTTTTAATGGTTCATACATTTATTCATGAAGCGGCTCCTTCTTTTGAATTTATGTGAAATCGCAGCCGCAACTTTGTCTTAAAATGATCATTCCTGTTTAATCGTTATGATGAGCATAAGCCAGTGTAAATCAGAATGAATGGGCTTGTTCTCAATTTACTTGGAAAGGGAAATTTGGGACAACGACTGGGAGAGCAGCAAACCACACATTCCAGTTTAACCTAGTTCCGGTAGCCAACTCCCAAGCCAAAGATCCATCGAAAAGCCATTTATTTAAAGTCAGAAGCGTTCTCCTTTAAGTCTGTGGGATAATGAACTCCTCTCCTCCAGCCTGCCATGTTTTATTTACAGTATATCTGGGCTAAGGCGGCTCCAGGCAACAAACAAGAGACCTGCAGAAGACGGTGTGCCTTTCCCTCTCTCTCTCTTCCCATCTTTCTCTCTATCTCTCTCGCCCCCTCTTTCTCCGCCATCTTTGACACAGATGTTCTAATAAACGCTCCTCATTAATCAGCCCTCTCCCTCAATACATCACTCTACCTCTCACAGGGGGCCCCGCGTGTATGTGTGAACGAAACAATACACACACACCTATTCACTCTCTCTCTCTCTGTCACACACACATGCATACGCACTAAGTGAAATCAAGCAGATAACCAGAGCCTCTGCTGCCACTGCGGTGCCAGCGGGAGGGCTGTGCTACGGCTTGTCAACAGGTAGCATGGCTGTGTGTGTGTGTGTGTGTGTGCGTGCTTGCCAGTGTAAACGTGTGTGTGAGTTTGTGTGTGTGTGTGCATGAGCATGTGTGTGGACCCTTTAAGTGATAGCCATCTGCAGCACAGAGAGCTTATCAGCAAGACCAGGAAGTGGCACTGGGCTACTATCGGTCCCCAACATCTACTCCACTCCCCATCATGGGAGACAGGAAGAGAGAGAGAGAGAGAGAGAGAGAGAGAGAGAGAGAGAGAGAGAGAGAGAGAGAGAGAGAGAGAGAGAGAGAGAGAGAGAGAGAGAGAGAGAGAGAGAGAGAGAGAGAGAGGGAGTGTGTGTTGTGGGTTCGTATTTAGAGCGGTGCAGCAGGCAGGTACTGTAGGCACCCAGCTGCCAGCGTTAGAGTGTGGTGCACACACTGGCAAATGCAAACACACACCGTACAACCCCTGCAGACAAACACACATGGTGCAGTTACACAAATGCACATATGCAGATTAACACATGCATGCATGTAGACAATTACACACACACACACACACATACACTCCAACTTCGCCTGATGTCTTGAATCAGCTGGGGAAAAAGCACATCCCATTTGCAACACTGTGCCTTGTCTCTCGCCAACATCTAACACAGCTCAATTATGGCACATATCCACCGCAACTGGGATGACCCCCCCCTGGCCCTTCAGTCTAACACACACACACACACACACACACACACACACACACACACATATATACACACATGCACACACGTACACTGGCAACCAGGTTGCGCCTATGGCTGCCGAGGTGGCGAAGGCCTGCAAAGATGGCATTTTGATGACTATTTGCTGCTACGCAACGCAGCAGCTGGTGCATCGGGGGCCGCCCAGTGAGAGTGAGCAGGGGGTGGGCAAGAAGTGGTGGTGGCAATGGGAAACAGTGGGGTGAGGTTGGGGGTGTGGGTGGGGGTGAATCTCGTTTGTTGCCATAGTTTCTGCGAACATGGGCAAGACGGTTGCTGAGCTTGGTAGCAACCTCAGAGAAAAAGAATAAGCCTTATTGGCTGATTGAGGCAGAATCAGGAGAAGCTTTATTGAGGAGATGTTCCTCCAAGCTGTGAATGTTTGTGCTCGCTTCATGTGTGTGCAGGTCAGACTCACTTCCTCCTGGGGAATGACAATGGGCATGAGTGAATACATTTTCTCTCTCTGAGTTTCCCCATGCCATTTGTAGCACAAACACACAAAGCGTGACTCCCCGCTACAAAAGAATCAAACTAAATGTTTGACAAGACCCCAGACAAAAGCGCCATTTCACAAAATAACCCCCCACCGCCCTCCCTTCCCTGCTCTACCACCGCTCCTCCCCTCTCTCTCTCTCTCGCTAATTCTCTTTCACTCACTCGCTGCGACTCTCTCATCTGTTAACCTCTCTTTTCGGTCTGGGATTACGCAGCAGAATATCAGGGAAACACTAATCCTAAAAAGGTGCCAATCGTCTGTTCCCTCCTGCAACGCCCCTTTCTCCTCCCACTCATTTCACTTTTTTGGCGAGCTCAGGATCCTCAGGTGGCGGACTAAATGCTTCCTGGCTTTTCACCTTCTCATCAGACCACACGGTGACATCGCTGCTCACAGAGCAGGGAGTCCATGTATCAAGGCAACGTGGGAACATCCCTCACTCGTGACAACCAGTCCACTAAACCAGCTTGGTTTAGGAGGAACGAACCACCGCTCTATGGGTGTAGCAGGCCACATGAAACCCCGCAGAGTAACAGATGTCAAACACCATCATGGCAGCCATTTTTGAACATGTACATCATCAGGGTATGAAGTCACTACACACTAAAGCTGCCAGTTTCTCTATAAATTATATTAAAAAAAACGTATAAAGCGGATTAGTATTTCTTATAAGTTTGCTGCTTTAAAAATAGATAATAAAATAAAATAAATAAAATAATGTCCGGGTAAATATGAATAAATACAAAATGAGTTTGAAAAAAGCTTGGATTTGGCTCAAAAGCAATAATACAGGTAAATAATGGTGAATTTATATTACTTATTATTCTGATAATTAAATTAAAGCTGATAATATGAAGCCAAATTGCTTTAATTAACTTAACAAGTGCAGCGTCTACCCGCTGCTACAGTTGGTTTAAGATCCGCCAGGAAACACGTATTGAGTTACAGTGACAGGTCTCATTGGACAAAAGTTTTTCAATTTAGAAAAGATTAAAAAAACATTTGAAGAGTGAGAATTGTTTTGTTTTTTTAAGCAATAGTGATGTCAGATAGATTTGGTTTGGTCAGAGCAATAGAATATTGAAAATCATCCGTCTGAGCCTTTCTTACGCTCAGGTGTGCATGAAATAAAAACAAAGAAGTGAAATCACGTCTTCAGTTTCGACCAGGAGAAGGAGTTAATTAGTGATTATCGGCATCAGCTGAGGAAATTCTCATTGTGCATCCCTGATGTCAGATGTTTGCAGTGACTGAATTTATCAACAATCTACAATGGCTGACAATATCCTCTGCATGTCAGTAAAATTTAGGACAATTTAATGCCATTTAGATCATATTTAGGACTAGTGTCTGCTCAAATACATCCATGACCGAAAGAAACGTTTTCCGTTCATGATATTCTCAGGACCTCCTTTCATCCTCACTGGAAAGCTAAAACAATCTTCGCTTTAATTTGAGACTAGTGCGTATTTGAAAATAGCAAATGTGTGTCTGAGGAAGAGAGTGTGTGCCTGTGTGTGAGATTCTCTGAGCTAGCGTGTGCTCTCTTCTGAGCCGTCTTCACATATGGACCGTAAACAGGGTGATTACCAGACCGGGCTGAGCTCTGCCTGAACGCCACCCAGGGACTCTTTACATCATCAGCGCACTGCTCATGCCCAGCTAAACACACAAACACGCACACTGAGAGCAGCCGCTCACACACGCATGCACATATGCACACACACGCAGTGCAAATGAGGGTCTCCAGGTGACCATACGGTGGCCCGGGAGGAGATCTGGCTCCTTACTGAAGGCACCTACGCACGCGCTTGGATCCGAATACACACAGGCGTGCAACACACAAACAACACTTTCACATACGTTGATATACATTTCACAAACTCAAGTGAATACACACAGAGGCACACATATCTTCTCGCACTGAAACACACACACATACACACACATTATTGGCCCTTGTGAGAGATATACTGCTGTTTCATTCCATTCACTCCAGAGCTGCCTCCATGATATACTGACTACACTGCCTGTTAATACAAAATCTGCACTAGTGCTTTCTATCCGAGCTCCCAGCCGACAAAAACACACAGACCGTAACACCTGACATGTGAATGCACGTACAGCATATCCAGCCGGAAATGTTGAGAATTAGCTAAATGAGAAAAAGAACAAAAACAATCCAGATCGTTCTGGGTTTGGGCCAATGTTTATCTAACAATAACCATACGTTCAACAACACCTCTGCTTTTTGGCTCCCGTTGCATACGTGTGTGTGTGTGTGTGTGTGTGTGTGTGTGTGTGTGTGTGTGTGTGTGTGTGTGTGTGTGTGTGTGTGTGCGTGCGTGTGTTGGGGGCGGTAAAAGAAACAAAAACAAAAAAAAAAGCATGCGGCAAACAATTGACAATAGCCATTGATTTGGATTTTCTATGCCGATTCTCTTTCCCACTTGATCAAACTCAGGGCATTTGATAAGTAAAGGATAAAATACAGTGGTGATGGAGATAGGGGTGTTTGTTTGGTTGTGCAGTATGGAGGCAAGGGGGGTTGGGATTGGGCGTTAATCTTTTTTTTTTTTTTTTTTAAGTAAGCAGACTGGGCTTCAGCACCTGTGATAAGGGACATTCTTTAGCCAGAGAGCTCTGATTCATGTCTTTGAGTAACTCCTTGAGGGCGTTTCTTACTGTAGAGTGGCTCCATTGCTCGGGCGGCAGGTCCTCCAGCTTAGGACAACTGTGGAGAGAGAGAGAGGAGACATGGGGTGGAGGGGAGCGGGGAGGATAGGGAAGGGGAAAGAGGGAGGGGAGGGGAGGGAGATAGGGATGTAGAGGGAGAGGAGGGGGGGAGAGGGGTGAGGAGAGAGCATGAGAAACAATTCAGATGGAGAAGAGACAAAGATAGAAAGGAAAGCCGGCAGCCCTGATGGTATCTTGAATGAAATGATAAAATACACAAGCCACAAATTCAGCAACAATATCAAAATGGTTTAATCTGATTGTAAGGGTTGGACATTCCCCTGATATATGGAGCAAATGGGTAATAACACCAATCTTTAAATCTGGAAATAAATTTGACTCAAACAACTACGGAGGGTGTGTGTGTGTGTGTGTGTGTTCGAGGCAATTAAGGGAAGTAATGCTGCAGCATCGTTAACATCAGACTGCAACACGTCCTCGTCCGACATCATTGGATTTCAAAAAGGCCCTTTGACTCGATCTGACATGACAGCTTGACCCTAACGTTGACTGAAATTGGAAAACGCATTACATAACCAAACAAGGTGTAAAAACATTGAGGCCGGATTATTTTTCATTACCGATTTAATCTGTTGAATACTTTTTCTATGAGGCTGATTCATCGTTCGGTGTAAAAGATCGTCACAATTGCCCAAAATCAAAAAAACAAATATCAAATAAAATCGGCTTTTTGTCCGATCAACAGTTAAAAACCCCAAAGATATTAAATGTAATTATATGCATTCAGAAAAAGCAGTAAAATCCTGACTTAATGCTTAATAGATGACCACAAATTGATAAAAAACGTGTTCAACAAATTGTTTCAGCGCTACTCAAGTGTTCTGTGGAGAACTAGCAATTTGGGAAAAAATAGCTTCACTGTAAACAGAGGTTTAAAACAGTCCAAGCCTGTTTAAAATATATATATATATAGATGTAATGGCCAAACCACTGGAAAAATCAGATAGACGGAGCGGTACAGACAGAGAGAGGAAACCAGAGAGAAAGAGAGCTGAACACAGGCTCACGCTCTTTTTCTCCTGCTGCAAGCGCCCCTCCAAGACAGACAGATTTCATTTGGCGCATCAAGCAGATGCATCTGGAGATTGCTCTGTCTCACTCTCTCTCTGCCTGCCTCGCTCGTTCTCCCTCTTTCATATTCTCCCTCTCTCTCTCTCTCTCTCTCTCTCTCTCTCTCTCTCTCTCTCTCTCTCTCTCTCTCTCTCGCTCTCTCCTGATTGTTCTGATTAGTTAATTACTTTATACAACACATCTGCTGGATTGATGCATGAATTATACATCAGCTGCATGTGGCGACTATTATTTCGTGTTACTTCTACCTTCCTGGCTCGTTGTGCTCGGCGAAACAATTTAAGGTGTTACTGGCTAGATTTCTGCGGCAGTCGGGTGGGGAGTGGGGCGGTGGGGGTTAGGGGATGGCGGGGCGGGGGAGAGAAAAGGGGGAAAACAAATACAAAACAATAACAATACTGACAACAAGATGCAGCAAAATCAAAATAGATTTATATATCACATAGAGATTGGCTTTGACGTGAGCTGGTGCTGGAGTCGTTTGCCGCAGGGATTCAGTTCTACCTGAGAAACACTCAGATTTCTGGGTTTTGAAAATGAGAAGTATATTTACACGGTTGGCGGGAGTGTGTAGAAACTCCACTGAGCACCAGCGAGTGTGCCCAGTTCGCTCTGGATAAACACTTCTCTCGTGTGCAAGACATATGTTTGACGTGTTTCACATTGCATGTATTGCTGAATTACTTTTTGTTAAACCTGCCTTGACACTTGAGAGAGAGATGAGACATTGAGCGAGGGGTGATGAGTGTACAAGTGCATGAGGCATTGTGTATGTGTGTGTTTGTGTGTGTGTGTGTGTGTGTCCATAAATCTGTCAGTTCGTGTGCTGGAGACGTTACGAGCAAGAAGATAACAGGAGAGTGGAATAGAAAAGGATGCGTGCAATGGTCGAGGCTAACATCTGCTTGTAGGAAAACACACGGCCCCACACACTCGCTCACACACAAACAATGGATTTTCCAGAACACCTTAAACTGCTCCAGCAGCTAGAAAGCCTCTGGGGAGAGGGAAGTGAACAAGAGGAGGGAAGGAGGGAGAGATGAGAAAAAGGGGTAGTGGAGATAGACAGCTATCTGTGCGTTCAAGGTTAGCATGCCGCAAATAAACACAGCCTTCTGTATTCTGGCTGGTGGACGCGTTCACATCAGTCAGTGTGTGTGAGTGAGTGCTTCACTGGTGAAGGTGGGTGGTGGCGATGGCGGTGTGGGAGGGGTGGGCACAGAAGGAGAGGGGAGAGAGAAGGAAGAGAGGGAGAGTGAGGTAGAAAAAGAGTGGGAACAGCAGCTGGCACAAGCCTCCACACCAGTGCCACTCGGCTGTTTGTGTGTATGTGTGTGTGTGTGTGTGTGTGTGTGTGTGTGCCTATGAGCACATATGAGCCTGTCTGCGTCCATGTCTATAAATTCTCGTATGCTCGCACTGTGTGTGTATTAATACAACGGAGCTTCACTCCTACAGAGCAGCATTTAGCATACAATATGGGGAGTGATGGCACCAGACAGCTAGCAGTGTTAGAAGCTTGTTAGCCTTTATTACTACATGCGATGTGGGTTCAGAAGAAATGTATTTCCCTTCAAAATAGCCGGTGCAGCCCGGTTTATTTATGGAACTATTTCAGGTGAACAACCGTGTATTCATCTGCTGCAGGGTCATTTTTAGCTCTGCGCGGTCTCCAGTTGCCCACCACAGTCATTTGATTAATTTTTATGAAGAGAGCCTAAAGTAGTGCTTGGTTTAAAAACTACTACTTTATAATTTTACCAATCTCCAATGCAAAGACACCGTTGTTATGTGGACATTAGTTAGCATCATTTAGCATGTGAATCCTTAGCATGGTGTCTGTGTTCCCATCACAGTTAATCTACAAATGTGTTTCTTCAGCTTCATTTGGGGAGAAAGTTTTGGATTTTTCACATTTTCTGGGAAAGATTGTTGTTGTTGTTGTTTGTGTGTGTGTTTTGAGTAATCGAGCTATTCTCAGTATCAAACATGAAGAGGGCATCTGCAGATTGGCGCCTGCCTCTGGGCATACATGGTGTGCTATGTGTGTGGAGTGTTGAAAAACAAAGACTAATGGGTACAACGGTGCCTCTGCGTGTATTAAAGCAATTCAATACTGGTGTGTGCATATGTTTGAGGTTATGACACTTGTACTCTTGTGGGTGGTAGGCAGGTTAAAAAAAAGTATTATTAACACCTACACAGTTTGGATTGATCGTTCAACTATAAAGGGAAACATGACTGTGTGTGTGTGTGTGTGTGTGTGTTTCTTACCTGTGCAGCTGGATCTTAAGCGTGACCACGTGGTAGACGTCTTGCAGCATGTCAGCCACGGTAGCATCCGGTGCATCTGTCACGTATGACAGGGGGACAGGGTTCCACTTCCCCACCTGAATCATACCTGGATGACGCAACGTGCACATATGCGCATGAACATGGGTAAGACGCGGACACGGGTACGGACACACAAACGCATGAGAATGGACACAAGAGCAAACATAAAAAAGAAGAGAGTACATTTTAGCATTTGAGCTTGCTGTCACCAAACTGCACAAAGAATAACTTCATTTCAAAACAGTAAAACATGCACAGTATGAATAAAGCCATGTGCAGCCGCTCCAGAGCTATTTTGGCACCATAAACACACCATTTTTTTTACTGAAATCACAGCAACCATGTCAGAATTTCTTCTCAGACTAAAAAGTAGCAGCCCACACAGCAGGAAGTAAGCTTATGGGAAAGGTGGACTAGGATGTGTGTAAGTGTGTGTGTGTGCGTAAGTGTGATGGACAGGCTATAATAAAAGAGCATGCTAAGAGGCACCTTGAAACAGCCACCCTCGGCCTACGTGTGCTCAAGTGCAATTAGCAGACCCATTGCTCCACCTGCCCCTCCCAGCCACTGAGTCACTGAGTGTGTGTGTGTGTATAAATATATACTGTATGTGTGTGTTACTGTCTTACATGCACTTTACGTGAATGTGCATATAAACATTTTAGTGTGTAAGCCTGTGCATTTAGACTGTTTGAACAAGCATGCATCTGTGTGGGAATGTGTGTGTGTGTGTGAGAGAGTGTGTGTGTGACCCCTGCAAGACTTGAGCATCTCCTGTCTGGGATAAGTGTCAGGATGTGTTACTGTGGCTTCAGATCTGCTGGTGGTAAGCTATTATGGTCATGCGTGAGAGAGTGAGGCATAAATGTGCAGAAGAAACAGCGTGTCAGAAAACGCTGTCATGAAGACGCTAATGAGCATTAGGGAGATAAAGCAGAGTGAAGTGGCAGAACGGAGAGGGGAATAAAGAGACGGTGACGAGAGCGGATGAGAGACGCCGGTGGTTACCTTTGGCCTGGGCCGCTGAGCTGTGGGAGTAGCCCAGCGACAGCAGGGCCATCTCGATGAGCTGGTTGAAGAGCATGTCCTTACGCACCAGGACAAACTCGGCGTGCTCCTCCTTGCTGTCGAAATCCATGGGATTCTCGTAGTGCTCGACCACACAGAACACAGGCAGCATGTTGCCTGAGGAGACGGAGACACGAGTGAGAACTGAAAAGGACATTCAATCTTTGACCTTCAGTATTCTGTGTGTACTCCCAGAGACAAGACAAGAGACAATTTAGCGCTGATGATAAAGTTGCACTGAGGTTGAGTGTCAGGGGATTATGAGTGAGTGATTTGATTGCTGCTGGGTGGAAGTTCTGGACAGAAATTAACTACAGGATGAGTTTGGACCGCAAAGGCATTTTTCATCTTTTATAGGTGAATTTCCATTTGAACCCTCGCCTCTTTCAACGTTCGGAATCAAGCACAAACCTGCAGAATTTGTTTTTACCCATCTTATTCATTTAGAGATGTTCTCTTTTGTCATATAATTTTCATGAGTTTCATCCAGAGAGAGGGGGTTTTCCCATCTGTAATCCCATTTTAAGATGCTTTTTTTTATCAACTGTTCCTGCAGTTGGAGGTTCATCTTCCAGGCTTGAAGATGATGACGTAATATCACAGAGATATTGGGGCTGTGTGAGTTTAATAAGCAAATATATTATAGAAATAATTATCACCTTAAGCTCAACGTGAAGAGCAGCTAAAATAAACCCTTTGACGCAATTGGCTCCTTTTTGGCACGATTAACAGTTTATTCCCTATAAAGGTTCTGGGACGATATCACCGTTTCTTTCTACCTGCCAACCCAAAATCACATTCCCATGATGCAGTGCTTCGAATCCTGTACCACCTCTCTGCCCTGACGTTTACTGGTCTGTGTCAACAGTGGTTCTGCTGTTAGGAGGAATGAGCAAAAACCTTGTCCAAAGACTGCAGAGTGTTCGAGGGACCCACTGTGCAAATATCAACCCAATATGCCATTTCCCCCGCAAATAACATCCCCGAAATTTAAGAAAGTTTAAGGGCACGGGGACAACTTGGCCTTTCGGAGTCTCGTTCTGAATAAAAACAAATGCAGAAAGTCAAACTCCTGTCAAAGTGTTGATGAAGAGCACCTATAGCGTACTGTATGCATGGATGCAACACTTATGAGGTGTCCTGCTGCCCTACTTTCTCCGTGCGTCTCCACTGTACTATCACATGAACACGTTTCTGTACATTTATTGTCCTTGTCGATGAAAATGCTTCACGTTCTAATATTTTCCGATCCCATGCATTCCAGAAGATGCACACGGCTCTGGCAAAACAATCAATAAGCCGACAGATGCCAGGGAATGTGCTGAAAGAGCTGCTTTTCTCCTCCCCTGATTTTAATAGATAAAGATCTAACAATAAAGACTGCTGTGTAGGTTCATTTGGGGGATCAATACTGGCTTTGTTTCCAGGGAGCCCAGAGAGGGCTGCGGTAAATATTGTTTCGGGCCCGGACACAATGCTCAGTGTGGGCCCTCTGCGAAGCCTCCGCGGCGGACCGCCCTGCCTCCCTCGGCTGCTTCACCCTTTACCCAGGGAGAGACTGGACGAGCGGGAGAGGGAAAGGGGAGAGGAGGGGAGGGCGGCGAGGAGGTGTGGAGGAGTAAAACGTGGTAGGAGGCCAAGAGAAGCAGAGATGATGAAGGTGAAAAATTAAGCTCTCTCAGCTGGAGTGCGACACGTAGATTAAAGAAGCAAATAAGAGAAACGGCCCATCTGAGGACACTCGCACAGCCACAATCCAAGAGTCCCTGAGTCCCTCTTACCCGAAGAAAACCAAACCAGCCAAACAAACACACAAACACACGAGCCGTAACTGCCAAGTTCTATTACAACTCCGAACCTGCAGGTTTTAAACCACACAACAACAACAACAAAAGGACGACGACAAAAACAACATAATCATAAAAAGGTCCATATTTTGGATAGCTTCGCTCGCCATGTTTTTCACGAGACGACGGCGGTTATATTAAAAAGCTATGTCATAATCTAAAAGTAAAGGCTCCCTTTAAACAAGAATGGCTCTTAAAGGACTGAAAGTTCCCCTTAATAAACAAACGCCGGAGCAGGAGGGCTGCGGTTGGAGAGAGGAGCAGTGACACAGCGCTCTGCAGCACGACACAGGAATAATTCTCACAGTGCTCTTCTATTAGCTATTGTCTGGGCAAATAAGTGGGAGTGTGTGCAGCGTTTTTGTGTGCGTGCGTGCGTGTGTGTGTGTGTGTGTGTGTGTGTGTGTGTGTGTGTGTGTGTGTGTGTGTGTGTGTGTGTGTGTTGAGATGACTAAAGACGCATTGTAAAAAGGTTTAAGAGTTTTGGAGAGCAAAGTGACTCGGCTGGGAACGGTAGGGTCGCTGGTTCAAGTCCCTGTGTGGACCATGTATGGAGCGTGGACTGGTGGCTGGAGAGGTGCCAGTTCATCTCCTGGGCACTGCCGAGGTGCTGTTGAGCAAGGCACCGAACCTCCAACTGCTCGGGGCGCTGGTCACTGGCAGTCCCCTCGCTCTAACATCTCTCCTTAATTGCATGTATAGGTCCTGTGTGTGTGTGTGTGTGTGTGTGTGTAACATGATTAATAATAAGAGTGAAAAAATTCAAATTTCCCCGTTGCGGGATAAATAAAGTAATTCTTATTATTGTTATTTTTCTCTTGCTGATGCACAATACAAGTTAAGTTCAACTACATTTGTTTCATAATTACTTTGTTCAGACTAACAAATAACTCATTCATTGATTATTTTGTCAATTATTTGATATATGCATTCATTCTAAGTTAAGTCTATAAAAGAAGATGAAATTAGAATTGGAACTAATTACTATTTCCATCAATGATTATTTTCCCCTATTAATTATTATTTTACAAAATTACACAGAAAAGAGTTAAAAATGCTCATGACAGTTTCCCAGAGCCCAAAGCGAGTTCACTTCCCCCAAATATTCAGTTTCTCGTCACATCAGACGAGGAAAAGCAGCAAAATGTCACACTAGAGATGAAAACGGGAGGTATTTTTGCTTGAAAAATGACTATTAAGGATCAGAAACAGTGAGAGGTGCCCCTCAGAGTCCCTGATGAAAATGAAATTCACTGTTTTGTCAAATAAAAAATGCAAAGGCCATAAAATAGAGATCACATCACAAATGCACTGAAGGACAAATATTAAATCAAGCAAAAGTTGAGTTGATTCATTTTCTATTGATAGAAAAAACAATGAATGAACTAGTCGGTGCTAGCGCGCCCCTCCCTCTTACCTCTCTTGTGGCAGGTCTTCAGCAGGTGGCCGGTAGGTTTGTACGGGACGCCGGCGAGTTTGGCCCCGGTGCTGCCCAGCCTGGCCCGGCCCAGGGGGCTGCCGTTCTGCTCCAGCCGGGGCAGCTTGGCCGGCGGGGCCTTGGCCTCTGCCATGCTGTTGACCAGGTCAGAGTTCTCCTTTCCTAAACACGCCTCGCTGAGATGGTCCATCATTCTCAGCACCTCTGCTCACTATCACCTGGGGAGACACACGCAGGATGATCCGGCTGTCAGCGGAGATGTGTGGCGGAATAAAAGAAGCACTGAAATGCGATACAAGGGGAGTAATGGAGGAAATATTTCGTGTTGATGTCACCGACATGTGAAGACGTGATGAGACGTTTTTATAGAGCAAAAAAAAGTGCTTTAAGTCATTGAAACCTCTGAGAGCAGACCCATTACGACAATAACTGTCGATTCACTTCAGCGATGACGACGGCCGCGGTGACGTTTTCGTGCTGCTTGTAATGTTCCCATTTTTCAACACATGTATTATGTATGGGTGTCCCAGTAGAGATTCCCATGCGAGAGGGGGCAAACAAGCCCTGGTTTTAGTGCAAACACATTAATTTGCTGGGAGATTCCACTTGAATGGATACAGTGCAGTTCAAGGAGCAAGGTTGTGCCGCGGCGCACGCAGAGAGAGAGGAAAACTAACATAATTCGGTTTCTGAGTCACTTTGCGTGTGGCTTCACATTCATGACGCAGCTCGCAGGGGAAGGGGAGCGAGAGGCCTGCAACGTCATTTGTGCTGTGGCGGACACACAATCGGTTACATGGCTTTACAGGTGTGAACTTTATTTTTAGATTTCGCAAGTGCAAAAATCAACAATCATGGGACGTTTTAAATACAATGGATGATGGAAAGGAGGGAGGGGAGCTTCAAAAGTTGCTGACTCACAAGGAGATAAATCAAAAGTTAGAGAAAAGACAGTTGTAGATGTACAAAGGAAGTGAAGATGGAGCCTCTACGGCAGCTTTAACCACAGGTGCTGTCGTGCACGGACACACAAAACGATTAAATGAGGCTGAAGATGACGAATCCCACATTATTAACACTCCCTGGAGTAAACTTTAGGATCTAACATGATCATTTAACATGTTTTAATGTGTAAAAACACTGTATATTCAGGTTCACACCACCGTGCGGACGAACACGACCTGGAAAGCTGTTGTGAAAAGACAGAAAAGGGCAAAATCATCCACCCCCACGCAGAAAAAGATCATGAACTCCCCCCATTCATAACATGCAATGAGGCAACTAATAAGGGGGGGCCGAAGGAATCCAGACCCGGATCCAGGTCAGGATTTTTAAATGACCTTACACACACACACACACACACACACACACACAGGAGCAGTAGTTTAAATGGACACATTACCCCTAAAGGTAGGAGGACAAGTTGAGTAACAAACCAACCTGAAACGAAGCACTTGTTCGGCTCTGAGGAGCATAAAACACCGCCTGGGAAACACGTCTTCTTCAAGTTTGGCCAGGGTCGAAAAAAAAAAAAAGACACCCAAAACAACTCCTGCTTCCCGGTCTCTGTCTCTCTCTCTGTCTCGGTCTCTCTCTCTACGTGTTCATGGCAGCAAACGGTTATTTAAAAACAACAACTATCAGTGTTTAAAAAGACGCCTTTTCTCCTGCTCCTCTTCGCGGAGGACTGGCAGGCGGTGCGGGAAAACAACAACAACAACCCGGGTCTATGCGAGAGACGGCGGACTCGAGATGGACCGTGATAGGCGAACATTGGTAAGCGCTTATGTATGTATGTGTGTGTGTGTGTGTGTGTGTTTGTGTGTGTATGTGCGCGTGTGGTGTCCGTTAGCTTAAACGTCCAACTGGCGGAAATTCAAAATTCGGCATTCGAAACCGTTAGAACCGGCGACGGTTAGCCGCGTCCAACGGTTACAAGTGAAGGCGACTTCAGCTTTAGTTCGCACCGAAACATCCAAACGGCGAAATAACGGCAGGCAGCCCCGGTACAGTAACACTTAGCAGCCGCCAGTTGGAACCCAAAGCACCCCTGACACAGTTGTATTAATAATAATATCCATAATATTAATAATAATAATAATATTAACCGCCGCCGAAACCTAACAAACCCTCATTGTGTGTACGTTCACGGAGCGAGAGAGGGACTAACGTACACACACACACACACAAACACACACACACCACAAAATAGCTCAACGTCAACGGCTTAGCTTACGTTTGACTACCGGCTGACCGAGAAGCGAGAGGAAAACCATATTAACCGACAGTGGGAGCTCACTCGAGGCGACGCGGAGAGACGGTACGCGGGCAGTCGAAGCAGGTTCGTCAAAATAAAACAAGCGGAGAGGGGGGGGTCAAAAAGTGCCGTTCACTTTCCCGACGCCGAGCGTGGATGTGAGGCTCGCCGCGGATGCGTGAGAGCGCTGCCCGCGGTAGTAAGAGTAGGAGGTGTCCTGTCCCTGTCGGTCGGTTGGATCGGCGTCCGGACACGGAGCTCCTCTTTCTTTCTCTCTCTGTCTCTGTCTCTCCCCCTCTCACTCCGTCTCTCCCTCTCTGTCCCCATTAAATTATTAGTTGTATTGACTCATCACTCCCCCCTCTCCTCTCCTGCTGCTGGTGCTGCCGCTGCTGCTCTAGTGCTTTCCCTCTCTCCTCCTCATTTCAAATGGCGAAGAGGGGGTAAAAAAAAAAAAAAAGAAGATAGGAGGTGTGTGTGAGAGAGAGTGTGTGTGTGTGTGAGGGGGGAAAATCCCTTATTATAATAATAATATTATTATTAAAGGCCTATAATAAATAAAAGGTGATTTCAACGCATCTCAAGGCTGAAAAGTCCAGGAAGAGAGAAGTAAAAGTGGAGAAAGTGGACACACACATGCATGCACACACACACAGATGTATGCATGCACACACAGATGCATGCATGCACACACACATGCATTCATGCATGCACACACACATGCACGCATGCATGCACGCACACACACACAGGAGGAGGACCGGTGGTGCGATTTCCGGCTGTGCGCGCAGGAATTTTTAATCAGCTTGATTAGAGTGAGGCGGTCCTGCATTTATTACCGGGTAACACACAGATGCTCACACACACACACGCACACACACAGATGCTCACACACACACACACACACACACACACACACACACACACACACTAGATAGTAACCTACCTTACACGTGAATTCTTTTTTATTGTTTTATGCCCAATAAATTGTTTTTTATTTTACTAAATAACCTAAAAAGTGAAGGTGAACTATTTGACCTCCACTCAACCTTCTGACATAAACAAACACCACAACAGAAAACCCCGAAATACATTTTACATTTACAGAAAACTTAATTTACACCAGTTTGTTCCAAAAACAAATAGGATTTTTGCATGTGCAGAGTCAGAATTCAGTCTTTTTCCTATTTTAAGTAACAACTGGTTTGTTACGGACTTACTTCTTATTATACATGCCGTGCATTTATCAGAAATTATAAATCACTAAGCCCTAAAAAATGGGAAATAGTTTTTATTCAAATGGCAAAACTATACGACTTCATTTTCTCTTGGACAGTATAAAACAAAAATGAATATTTATACATTTAAAAAGGGTTTAATTTATATCTAGAACTCTTAAAAGACCACATCATAGCAGTTATTTGCACTAATAAATATTTATGAGTCTTAAAAAGTGGGAAGGCTTTATTCTCCTGCACACTAAAGGTGCAGAGCTGCGTCCCTGGTGCATTCAATGTCAAGTTTCAAGGATTTCTCAGTGTAATATTTAAGTTTTTGCATTGTAAATATCGCATAACACATATATTCTGGCGTAATAACACCACTAAACAAAGAACATTTGAAATAGAGTTTGAAAAGAGTGTGTATTTCTCTTTATTGTCATGTTATTTAGGTTATTTAGTTTGTTTTAAGTAGTTTAAATAATATAATTGTGGTGGAATATAACACTACATCCATGTCCTGGGAAAGATGGCCGACATCTCGACATTTAGCTTTTATTATTCTGCTTTTATCTCGCAAACTTTACCTCCGTAAGTCGTACTGCATTATGTCAAAGTGGATTAAACCAAAATATTAGCCAAGCTAATCTCTGTTGATATTGTCAACAAAACCCTGAACTGTCAAAGAACGAACCGAGAGGAAGGTGAGACGGGGAAGGAGGAATGTTTGGAGGCTGGAGAGCGACACAATCTCTGCAAACAATAGCAAGCTGGGAGGTTTTTCTCAAGTCGACGTGTGAGCTATTGTCATTATTTTGTAATTATTTCATGAACCTCTCCCTGCTGGCAGGCTTTGTCGCTCCAGAGCAAACTGCAAAAATATCAGACGAGCTAATCTCTGTTGATATTGTCAATAAAGGCCGGGTACGGTGACCGTATCTAACCTTAAGGTGGCCTAATCATAACGGTTCCACTCTGACTTTATGAGTATAGGCCAGACTAATATCTAGTGGACACACACAAACACACACACACACACACACAGACACACACACACGCACACACACACACATGTAGGGGACATTAAAGGCACCAATGCGGTCTGCTAGTGTGAGTTGTAGATGTCTTTCTACCTGTAGTTCCCATGAAGAGCGTGTGGCAAAGTTCATTGTCGAGACCACAGGGGACATGTTTATTTTTCTTCTTACACACATGTGAAGTTTACTGATATCATATAAATAGTAAAGTATAACCCCATAAACAGTATTCATTCATTCATTACCATTGTATTGCTTTTGTTTTGGCAAATGAGGTAAATAACAAGCCAGGAGGGGCTGATGCGTTTCGGCCAATATCAACATCAAACAAGTAAAACGAACACGCACGTCTGTCCAGGTTGTGTAAGAACAAAAACAGGAAACCAACAGAAAACAGGAAGCGTGTTCACCTATCGAGACGACAAAGCCAGAGGTCGTGAGCCGACCGTGGCGGTCAGGCGCATGTGAATTTCTACACAACGCTACGTGCTCGCTAATAAATCTTTGCAGGGCTCATAAACTCCCTCTGTGTGAGGGGCATAAACACAGTGACGGTGCAGCGTCTTACACAAAAGCTGTTGTTTCATAAACAATGCAACACACCACGGACGTGAGTGAGCGTCTCAGCTTAGCGCGACAGCAACCGCCGTCAGGTGACGACGACGGTTGAAGGAACTCTACGGGACAAGGGAGGTGTTTAGGGGAAAGCGTACGGGCGTCCTTTTAAAAGAGGACTGAAACCGGAACAGATGAAAGAGCCAATCATGGAAGAAGTGATGATGTAGCTGAAACAGTACAGTTACACGTCTCAATCAACCCCCCGAATCCTTGTTCCACCCACTCATGTGAGGTCAAAAGTTTGCTCGTTACGAAAAATACATTTGGGTTCAAAGAGGCTGCATTAGAGATTCACAGCAGAAGGCCGGCGCAGAAGCTTTTAACGGAAAAGTACAATGTGTGTCTCACCTCTCAAATCTCAAATGGAACAATGTCTCGAGATATTGACACCTAGTCAGCGCGAGGTGTAAGTATCGAGGGGGCGGCTGCATTTTTAAAAAAGGGTCTAATGTTTGTGGTTTTTGAACAGGAAGTGGAAGAGTTGTTGAAACTTGCTCGTATAAGACCCCGACATGTCTGAATTCACGAGCAGAGGCTGCTGCGTAGACTCAGAGATCAATTCTTATCTTAAGCGTTCTCGGGGTTTCAGCGAGCTGCCAACACTTGTGTGTACTAAACACAGCTGCGGTGTGCAGTGTGGTTAAATGGCTCTGCTATGTGTCTGAATGAAAAGACCCAAACTGTGGAGTAATTACTGTATTTTCAGAGATTCACTCCGACATGAGATATTATTCAGCTTCTGAAAAATGGGACAATTTCCACAAAATCACGACACGAAAGCCAGACTCGCCAATGAATCACGTCGAACTGTCTATTTTGAGCTATTTGCTACATAACGGGTGCATTAAAGAGGATGAGATTGTTTTTTTTATTATTATTTTATTTAGAAATATTGACTCAGATGATAGTTTGTCTGCAGCATCCAAGCCTGCGCCTACTGTTCAGGTCCACTGGTGTCCCTGTGATATGCAGTAGCATGAATCACACACGTTACCACGAACACACGCCCGAATCCGCTCCGCAGCAGATCCCCCTGCATCACATGGACCTGCACGGCATCGCTGCGCAGCCTTCTGCATGTCGACATGTTTTCCATGTTGACGTGTTTAACATGATGTTCGCTGCAGCTCCCGCTTCCTCTTTGGTTTCTTTCTTTTTGTTTTTCTTTTCCTTGGCCGCGGTTTGCAGCGATCGGGAAATAGGAGCGACGCTGAAAGCAAAAGCCATTGTCGGCAAATGCTCTTTTCTATCTGGCATGACGCAAGCAGCCGCAGTCATTTCCACTGTGATTGTCGGGCACCATCAGAGAGCATCGATAACCCCTGCCAGGCCTTGGCACCGCCAACAGGTGCCGGCACTGCCAGCTAGGTTGGCAACGACACGTCTGTGAAAACCCTCTGACATCCAGAAGGGCACAGATTTGCACTGAATGCACCACTGAATCAACACTGCTGATTATCAATTAACATATAGCGTTTTGTATCACACAGAAAAGAGGGGAAAAATGGGTTTTGAATCGCAGAAAGCCTGTTTAAAAATACTAGCCGTGCGCCGCTATAATCATGTGCTGAATACAGATTTAGCTCTGTTCAAGGTGGGTTTTCACAAGCCTGTGCGGCTTTGTGTCGGGGAGATACAGTACGTAATTGTTCAGGCAAGATTTTGTGCCTGTTGGCTACGTTTGTAGAGGAAACATGATAAATGACGGGAGAAACACGACAGACCGGGTGCCTAATCGCAACAAAAGATGCCTCGTATTTAAATGTCAGGAGTCGTAGCGTTACACCGCAGATACATTTCACCTTCAGTGCGTGTTTTACCACAGGTACTGTGTGTTGTCACCATAACACACCTATCAGAAGCATCACATCTGCCCTGCTGCTTTTAAAAACACGTCTCAGGAGGAATTAATGACGTCTATTTCTTTAAAAGGACACCGATAATCAACACACAAAGGAGGAAAAAGGGGGATAAAACAAATATATCACTGTTGGCTCAACCTCAAGATGCGTCTTTATTTAGTGTGTCAAGCAAAGCCGGCGCCATCACTTACTCTACTGTACGTAGGTGTTGTGATGTCTTCATGCTCGCCACTTTTGACGCTTCTAATGGGCATTAACGCGATTATTTGGATTACTAATACAAATTAGTCTGCGCATCCAGTCTGAGCGAACACAAACAGCACAGGGGGGAGAGAGCGCTGTCACCGCTTTGACTTTGAGCTCTTTCTCCAAGTGTCTCCGTAAATAAAAAACACACACACACACGTAAACATAATAGTATTATTAAAGGCTGCAAAGGATTTAATAATCCGTCTGGGAACGTGTCAACACACGCCCGCGTTGGTGCGGGTGCGCGGATACACCTCAGTGAGACAGAAGATGACATGTACAGTGGGGAACGAGCGGCGTACAGTAGATGCTGTGCAAAACCAACAAGCAGTTAAACGGGTGGTTATGGAAATCAATCAGACTCCAGACTAAACCGACGCACGTGCTACGAAAACAAAATGTGGAAAGTCCAGAAATCTGATGATTGCTACGAGCACACCACGTCACCTCTGCTAAGGTGTCACACCGCTCACTGTCTGCTCAGAAGTGCAGTCGTTTGCGCGAGAGACGCTTTCCTCTTAAACGTCCGATCTTCCCGCACAACTGTTGTACGTGAACGCAGCTTTGGCTCGCTTCTACGCAGGGTTCAGGGTTGAGGTGATTTATTCCTAATGTTCCCTCATAAGGCATCTGAGGACCATGAAAAATTGCCTAATCAGTTGTTACGAGGTAAGCACAGATAGACTAAATATTCCATAATGAACATATCCTCCAAACCAAATTAGTTTTGTGTTTTCCATTAGCCTCTCGTACAGCGAGTGTGGCTTTCAATTACTAGTGAAATAAGGTGATTTCTGCATTTCTCATATGTCCACGCGTCGGTGTGGGAGGAGGGAGAGAAGAGAGAAGGAACGAACAAGGGGGGGGGGATGTAATGAACTGAGAGTCGACTCCTAAGTGCTTAATTGTTTTATAATCACATGAAGTCGACAGAAATAGAAGTGGAGCGAGTGGTCTCCACCTCAGGTCTGCTGACAGGAAGGCCCGACAGCGGTTTGCCTCAGAGGGTCTCTGCGTGGCGTGGAAGATGAACATCAGGACTCTTCCCCCCCCCCCCTCCCTCTTACGTTCCACTCACACCCCTTGTTCGCGCATTGTACCTCTCCGCTCTCGACACCCACCCACCCTCACGACGTGCGGTGCGCACTGTACACAATGCAACTCCCACGCAGACGCAGTACATCCGCTCTGTGGCGTCAAAGCGTGCTTGTGCGTCGCGTTGAACAAGGCCTCTGGGTCCGGACTTTACCCTGAACCCTGACACTACAGTCGGCTCTGGTGTCATCAGGACGACAGCCGCCATAATTAACCTGGCTTGTTCAGTTCAAGCCCGTCAGTCTAACTCACAGGAATCTGTATTAAAGATCCAAAAGTGCATCCTTTACTGAGAGGGCCCGTCCCCGCCTTGTTTATCACCCCCTCCCTCTCCCTCTCTCTCTCTCTTCCTTTATCAAATTATAAAACCAATCTGTCATAGAACAATTAACGTGCAACAGAGGCAGGGCCGTTCTCGGAGAAACGACTTTCCTGTCACCGCTCGCCGGACTCCGGTCTTCACATGACCCAATAATTAAACTCTAATTTCCACCTCGTGGATCGCGACAAATAAACAGAGCTGCAAATACAGGGGTGTTTGTGTGCGTATAAGAGAGACAGAGATACTGAGAGAGGACAGAGTGAAGGGGCGAGAGAGGTCGCTCCGTCCTGCTGGGTTGTACCTGGAGTAGGGGGAGAGGTGGTGAAGGGCACGGTACCCCCCTGGCCTTGCGGGGAGTCGTCTGGGATGGTGTTACTCGGCCCAGTGTGCGAGAAGTGGCTCTACGCTGAGATGAAAGTAGCGACGGGATGTGAGCGCGTGGCGGAAAAAACGTCTCTTAATATCGAGGCTTAGGCAGAAGTATTGAATAAGGAGGTGCAGACGTAAGGATGTGGTTTCTTTATCTACATATTTCTCTTTGCATATTTAATCCCTTGTCAAAGGATGCATCATCCGTCCTCTGACGAACAAAACAGTTGATAAGGCAAGGGTGTGTGTGTGTGTGTGTGTGTATGTGTGTGAGAGAGAGAGAGAGAGAGGCAGAGAATACAGTATCTGTTGAAATTGTTTCATTGGAGTATGTGGGTGGGTATTAACAACCTGATCTTAGCAGGATGCGCTTTCCTCTAAATCGCTCCCTTTTTTTTCTCCTCCGAACAAAGGATTCAGAAAAACCGACACAGATTGGATGAAGACAAGCATCCGAATAAAAGACAATGAGTTTTCTTCCCCCCCTCTCGAGAAAAAACAAACAAACACACGACGAGACGTGTAATAATGTGATTTGAATCGTGGGAAACTTAGATGCATATGCTTTAATTACATTTCGCCACGGTAGCACGAAGCACGCTAAACAACAAGAAGCAGACGGAAGAAAAATAAAAAATGTCAGTTTAGTAAAAGCGTGACGAAACCGACACGACGGACTTTAGGTGTTTGGGGTTTTTATTTTATCTCCAGGGGACGAACGAACGAACGAAGGGGGCTGATTGTCAGGACCCAAAAAACAATGTTATCGCTAAGCCAAGGAATCTGCAAAACACACGCCAGAGTAAATGCAGTCAAACGTGCCGGGACGACATAACCCCCCCCCCCCCCCCCCTTCTCATTTATATAAAGAACTTTCCAGATGAGGACAAAAATGAGCCGTAACTCCTGAATCACACACTGAGCGCTCACCCAGGGTGGTATGTCTGTAAATGTCGGAGAGAGAGGGGGCTTTCTTACATTTTTTTAAGCCCTGGAATGCAGCCGTCCCTATTAACGCACCAACCAAACTAGTTGCAACATGTCGTCGGAGTAAAAGGTGGAGAAAAAAAGGTGAGGAATCATTGTTATCTGTCTCCTCTATTAGTAATCATAACAGAGCTATTTCATACAGAGGAGGGGACGTGCGGTGTGTGCGCGGAGGGCTGGAATCCCCAAAAGAGCCACACATTAAAAAACGAGACAGGCCTCTTATTTACTGGCGACAGTCTAATAAATACATTTGCTGGCAGCTAAACAGGTATTTACTCTGCTCCCTACCACAGGTATAATTTCACTGTTTGCTGAGCTGTTATTTCGCTACAGAGATAATTATCGAGGTGGTAAAGAAAGACGATTAATGGTTTTAGCTGAGATATCAGTCTCGGCAGAGCGAGGCACGGCCTGGGTTTTAAACTCCCCACCGACAGCGGGGGGGATTTAATAATCTGCGTCTTTTGCTGCGGGAATTCAAAAAGCACAACTCCGACGCAAAGCTCGGACGGTGTTGCAAAAATACAGCGGTTTCTTTTTAGTATTTATTTAAAGGTGTAGCAACAACACGTTCCCTGGACATCTGTATTTTCCTGTTAGCAGTAAAAACTCTCCGGGCGTAATTCAATTGTAAATCAAAGTGGTGAAGCGTTCTCTCGTATCATTTCAGAGCAGACCGCGCAGCAAGAACAACAAAAGGGATCACAACCTGTGCTCTCCAATGTGCACGCTAATTGGTCTCTCAGGGTCACCGGGGCAAACTTTGTCGTCTACTCTCGCTCTCGTCTGGCAACCTGCTCTTCAGCGTCTGTTAACCTGCAGCGTGAGAGCTTGGCGACGTGCAGCCGCTGTGTCGGACTGAATCTGGTCCGCAGTGCACGGGTACAAGGTTTAAACCGGTGATACGCAGACCGCAGTTCACACACCGCCAACCTGGCAACCCCTGAAGTGACAATTAAAGGAGGTTTTGATGCAAAAAAGCGTCACCGGGATTTAAAAAAAAGGACAAGACAGCGAAGGATCCCTTACAGTTTGTGAACCTTAAGAGCTGCTTTCCTGTAGTACGCCACCACAGTACAGTGAATGCAGCGTGCACTAGTTTCGATGAGTTGTGATGAAAAGAAAAACAGCTCTGAGGGGGTGAAAACGTCTGAGTGCAACGAGGTTAAAGCCGCCAGTTAGAAGAAGAAAAGTAGAAAGTGGAAACGCTTAGGTGTTTTCCAAGATGTCATCCTAATTGTAAATCACAGCAGAGTTATTGTAAGAGCTGCGAACACGACAGAACACATTCAAAGGAATTAATTACACGCTAATAAGCTACGACAGATGTTTAGGCTTTCCTGCTGGATGTGTGTGACCTGGCAGTCGTACGCAGCGCCGCCGCCATACTCACACTCTGATTCTTATCATTCCTGCCAAACAAGTTTATGTGGGGACATTTTTGCCAGTCGCTGTGGGTATGTGATTGAAAATTAATTTTTCTGTGCCACTTTTAACAACCACAAACTGATGTTGTTGGTTCTAATGAGCGC
This sequence comes from Echiichthys vipera, assembly GCF_963691815.1. Classification (NCBI taxonomy): domain Eukaryota; kingdom Metazoa; phylum Chordata; class Actinopteri; order Perciformes; family Trachinidae; genus Echiichthys; species Echiichthys vipera. The sequence continues at coordinate 4,066,225 of NC_139833.1, forward strand.
AGAGGAGTAAAACCGAGAAGTTTAGTTTCAGTGTTGAGCCGCTGAGGCTTTCGTATTGTCTGAAGACTCTTACAAGAAGTGGTACACGGCAGCCTGAGACAGGAAAAGGGCCGTGTGTGTCACTGCTGTCAAAGGCAATGACCCGACAAACCACTGCACCTTGAGCTGCCGTCGATCTGCAGAGATAAAAGGAGGAAAAAGACACCAGAGCGCTGCCATAACCTGTTTTCCCCACGCAGAGGTGCCACGCTTGACCTCGTGATCGCATGTGAGCGAGCAAAGCACAACAACAACAAGCGGGGCCATCGGAGGCTCTGGAGATTATTTTGTTTATAATTACCCTTTAATAATCTGCTCAAGTTCAGGTTTATGCTAACTTCTTTTTTGCTATTTTCTCTGCACTTTATGGTCATTGTCACAGAGAAACACGGCTAAATTAGCAAATATGTTCATCACGACAGATTACACCTACAGTACAGACTAGTGTGTGTCAGATGGATGTGTTTGTGCTGATACCTACAGAGTAAATATATATATATATTATATATATATATGTGTATACATAATGAGAGTGGCCCGTGCTGGTGTGTGAAATGTCAGCTATTATCTAAAGGAGCAGAGTGAAACCTTTAAAAACCTGTAAACCACAGAACATCAGTGCCCACACAGTTTTAAAATGGCAATACATCTTCTCATGACTGCTCTCTCTCTGTCTTACACACACACACACACACACACACACACACACACACACACACTCACACACACACCTGAAATGACTTTATCAGCACTGTGAAAAAAAAGCCACAAGGCAGACCAAACAGCGTTACTACTCCACCTCTGTATCATGACATCTATCTGACTGCCTCACACTGAGTCCTGCAGAAAGAAGGTGATTTAACTTTAACTGTTTGTTTCCCTGCTGGTGTCACACACACACACACACACACACACACACACACACACACACGTTGCTCTCTTCTTTGTTTTTTATCTGGTTGAACTCAGGTGGTGCAGTGTGTCACCGAGAGTTACACAAAGTGCTTCATGCCACCGCAATAAAAGTGTTGAAGCAAGTTGACACGCAGTTAAATAGTGAGTGTACGGAGAGAGTAAATGAAGTGTTTCTAATGGGCCTAATAAAAAGTAGTAAAAGAGGATGGGCAGTTGGGCTGCAATAGCTTCAGCGTCTCTAACAGACATGTCAGCGGTTTGAGAGCAACTGTGGGCTGTCAACACACACACACACACTTCATTATAATGAGTTAAAGGAAATAAATTAAAAACCTGACAAGTAGGATGCAAAAATGATTTCTTTAAGGTTTAAAATGTGAGATAAAATGGAAAAAACGTCACCACCGTAAAGAGCCGAGGTTCCCTGAACTCATGGGGTCAGGGGCAGGGGTGGCAGCATCCCTCCTCGCGCCTCTGCTGCGCGCTGAATAAGTTGTTAAATGAATTAGAGGAGATGGATGCACTTAACCCCGCGAATATCACGAGTGCTGCGCTCATCCGTGCAGAGAGCACACAGGCCCGTTTCTGCACTTTCAAAAAACGACACGGCAGGAAATAAAGTTCTCAATGCGTGCGTTTGTATTTAGCATTAAGCGAGACATGTTCATTCATATTCTGCATTTTTTCCTCCTATTTATGAAATATTAAACCAGCTGCTCTTGTCGGACTGCGTGGCTTCTGAGTGACTTTGGAAGATAGGTCCGTAAATTGCCTTTTAATTCATTTATAACCGCGTCATTTATCCGTCTAACTCCGAGATGCACCTTATTTTTATGAGCCGTGGAAATAAAAAAACAAAAAACAAATGTGATTTAAAAACATATGCACAGACACGAGAAAGGATGCACGTGAAGAGCACGGCAGCAGAGGCGGTGCACACAGTGGGAGCGTACCTTTAAAGTCAGCAGTCGCCCGACCTCCTGTTTTCCATCAAAAGTTGAGCGACCTCTTGTCACTGCTCCACGGCGAGAGATCCAAAAACAGGCAACCGCTCTGTGGAAGGGGGAAAAATAACTGTTTAAAAAAAAAAAAAAAAAAAGTCAAAAGTCCTGTGGATGAGGAAGGCGGGCGAGGGAGGGGGGGAGTCGTCTTAGGAGAAACCGCACCGGCGGACCGAAGTTGGGGAGCGCACTCGGCGGATGGAGCGCAGAAATGTGAGCAACCGTGCGCTGCGGGCGGCGGAGGTGAAGTAAAGGAGAGGAGAG